>NC_064808.1:34075270-34248528 GCF_023721935.1 Panthera uncia | reverse complement strand
GCAGAGCTGTTAACTTATGACCTCCCAGACGCTAAGTCGCGCTTGCTGTCGGAACACAGTCCGTCCGGCCCCTCCGCTTTTGCCAGCCAGACTCGGGGGCTCTGCTTGGCCGGCGAGCCGCCCCTCCGCCCCGGCTCCCTCCCGCCAGTCCGTGGAGCGCGCACCGCCTCGCCGCCCTTCCTACCCTCTTCCGTGGGCCTCTAGTCTGCGCTTGACTCCGGAGACTCCCTTCTGCTAATCCTCTGGCGGTTTTCTGGGTTCTTTAGGCAGGTGTAGGTGGAATCTAAGTGATCGGCAGGACGCGTTGTGAGCCCCGCGTCCTCCTACGCCGCCATCTTCCGGACTCCCTACAAAATACTTTCAAAGTTAGTTTTCTCATGCAATTCTAAGAGCAACCCCATGAAGTTGTTATTACTTCTTCTCGTTTATGGATGGAGTCACTCCAACTTAGTAAGACACAGTGATTTGCTTTAAGTCCCACAGACAATACATAGCAGAACTTGCTTCAAACCCTATCTCTATGGTTTATCTAGTACTCTTTCCAATATATCATGTTTCTTTTCAGAAAAATGAGCTTCTTTTGTTTAAGCCCAAAATGTATAGGGATGGGAATAGGGCAGAAGTCAAAGATGACAATAAGTACGTATGTATGTATGTATGTTTGGAGATCTTACAAGACAATGTATAGATGCTCTTTAAAATATCACAGGGGAGGGGCGTCTGGGTGGCGCAGTCGGTTAAGCGTCCGACTTCAGCCAGGTCACGATCTCGCGGTCTGTGAGTTCGAGCCCCGCGTCAGGCTCTGGGCTGATGGCTCGGAGCCTGGAGCCTGTTTCCGATTCTGTGTCTCCCTCTCTCTCTGCCCCTCCCTCGTTCATGCTCTGTCTCTCTCTGTCCCAAAAATAAATAAAAAACGTTGAAAAAAAAAATTTAAATAAAACTTTAAAAAAAAAATAAAATAAAATATCACAGGGGAAAGTTAGTACTTTTCCCAAGTCATTGCTTCCATGCCACAAAAATATCTGCTAACTTTGAAATAACTTCTACTGTCAAAGAAGACTTAATTAATCTGTGAGCCAGTTGACTTTTCCTACTCTATAGTGAAAGAAGTTAGTGCTGCAGGTTTGATCCACTATACCATATTATGATAAAAGACAAAGAAGCAAACAAAGGATTAGCAAAATTTGAAAGAAATGCAAAGTATTAATAAAGTTAGTAATTAATGAAAGAGACAAGAAATCAAGTATATATTGCTCTTCTACAAAGTTTTCAGAAATGGCCAGCTCAGGTCACCAGAGTGAAGCCCAATGATTAAAACAGTATCCAGTATTAGCAGGAAACAGCACTACATAAGTAAAGAGCTTGAACTCTGAGGTTAGGAGAAACTGGACCCAAGCCACTAAGTCGTCCAATTGCTACATGTTTGACCTCAAGCAAATAGCTCCATCTTTCTGTGTCTTGGTTCCAATACCTATAAAAATGAAATTTATACCTAACTTGTAGTTTTATCATGAAAACAATTTTTTAAAATCTCCATGATACACTGTGTAGCACATAACAAGTGTTTAATATACATTTTTAAATTTCTCTTTTCTTTCCTCTGGAGTGATCTGCAGAATATAGTAAATAAAAATGGATGAATAATACAAGGATATTTCCAAATGGAAAGAGTCTCTGCTGGAGCTAGTTTTTTTCAATGTACTTATTTGTTCTAATGTCAACATGATGAAGATACATGCAACTGAAATTACAGTCTAGAATATATAACATTATATTTATTATGAAACTCTGTTATAGGTAATTAATATGAATTTTATGCAAGACCATTCTGAGGTTAATCTGTGATAAAGTCAAACGATATTTTTGATATTTGATAGCAGACAGTTTCAAGCCACACTCCTCTTTGTTCCCCACTGCCCCATCCATGGAGAAGACAATAGAGAAAATAGATCAAATACTCCCTTGCTTGGCACAAGTGGAAAAATCAAACCACACAAACCCTGGTACTCTCACCTGGGAATCCTCACCCCAACCCCACCACCTAACCATAATATAAAACAAAGATGTCACTTACTCACTTTAACTAAAGCCATCTGGGACTGGCTTAGATGCTTGTCTGCTCTCCTGAGAAAGCCCCATTATGTGACTAAAAGACCTCTCCATACCTTGTTGACATATTGTGATATATCATCAGTCTTCACACAAGAACAAATTTTGAGTATTGAGGGTTGATCATACCCTCAATGCAGGAATCACAAGATGGGATAAATTTTGTAAGGGAAGTTATCCATATTAAAATATGTGTAAGAAAAAAATTGTTGGAAACATGAGAATATATACACATTCACCTATGTATGCAATGTATGTATATATATATATATATATACACACACACACATACAAAACACATACATATACATATGTATGTATGTGTGTGTTTATATTTATACTTACATGCCAAGCTTGAAAGCAAAGAACACAAATTTTCTTAAGAATTCTTCAAAAGTATGATGGCTGGTAACATACTACCTGATTAAGAGAATAGGCCCTTACTCTTGACTTAAGCTGAGATGTCTTTTGAGACATGACCCCATGACCCCATGAAACCTTGGTATGAATGAGAATAACTTGTGAATAAAGAATGAAATGAGTGATTGGAAATCCAGGACTTTGCTTTAGGTTTCAATTCACACTATACTCCGATAAGCTCTTTTAAAATCCTCATCTCTCTAGGAAACTCCACTGGGAATGCCAAGGGCAGCACCATCACCTCTGTGATCTCAAGAGTTCGTGGAATGAATTATAAAGCTCCCCACCAGGTGTACCTTCAGTGATGAGCTGAAGGAATTCATGTTGTTAAGGTAAATGGGCAAAATACCCACCCTCAGAAAATCCACTTTAGTGTGACTTAAAATAGTGTTTAGACCAAATGTCTAGTGAAATGTGACCCATTCAATAATAATGGATAAGTGGCCACCAGAACTAGAAATTATAGAATCATTTGTAAATACAAAAACTTGGAGATGATCTAGCTATCACATCAAATCAGTAGGGAAATGATCAAGTATTTTATGTGTCTTGCTGGTAAAGCTAAAATTTAGAAGGAAAAAAATTGTGACTTTCTACTCTATACCATACACAAATGCTAATTCCACAAAGATTACATATCTAAAATTCCATTCAGAAGTACACATATGTAAATTACAAAAGATATTGAATGGATGGAGATTTCCATAAGAAACTCAGAAGATAGATCAACAGGTTTGATACCCTTATGCTTACCACATTATTGCTAGACTGTAAAAAGTTACATTTTTGAAAGTAATAGAGACTTACATGCAAAAATTTTAATAAGCAAAACCCTTGAGAAAGCAATTCCACTTTTGAACAAAAATTATTCAACAGAAGTAGGGCTGACATTAATTTCTTATACATAAGCATGATTGTATTGGTTGTTTATAGGTGAGGCCAATTTTTTTGGTTTGGCATTTCTTCTATTAATAGGGTGTACATTCTTATAGTCAGTGTCCATACCCTACTGCTGGTAAATATTTTGAATATATTATGGAGGCTAGGTGTGTCAGGGTGCATGTACAGGCATGCAGGCACACGTTAGCTAGCTTTTTCCCTACATTGTGTGCGATAAAGTAAAACTAGACATAACAAGTGATTATTAATAAAGAAATTTGTAAGTAAACCATTCAACATTTACATTTGGGAGTGTTATGCATCTGTTAAAATCACTGAAGTAGATCTATTTGCATTTATATGGATATATACATACAAGGGAAATGCACGGGAATATGGAGAAAACTGTAAGAGTGAGTACTTCTGAAGACTTGGGACTGTGTAGACGGAAAACATTACTTACATAGGTCTATGTAGTTGGATGTTTAATTTATATACGTCTGTATAGCACATAATGTTTTAATATGTAAATTACATGCTCTATAATATATATGCCATTATAACTAATATTACTTCAGTAAAAATTATAATTAAACAAATCATGAGTTTGGTACTCTATCAAAAGAGAATCAAAAGGGGTATGAACTGGTTGAGAAATAACAACATATATCTCTGAGAGTGAAATGATAGGGAAGACTCTAGATTCAAATACTCTACTAAATTAACCAAGCTTAAAATTCCAGCTTCAGTTCTAGTTGTCACAAGAGATGCAATTTCTGTATTTAACTACACAAGACAACTCACTGCTCAGGAATAAATTATACAGACTCTAGCCTCAGTGCTCCGTTTAGACTACTCCTTGGTCATGAAAGTCTCCTCTCACCTCCATGCTTTTTGTGTGTATCATGCATAATGCTGACAATCTAATTACAGCTCAAATATTATCCCCTCTGTAGATTTCTCAGATATTCCTGCAAAAGTTAATCTCTGTCCACGGTGCCTCATATCACTTTTTAAAATAAACATATACTACCTCAGATTTTAGGGTTTGGTGTGTGTGTGTGTGTGTGTTATGGGTGCCTCTCTTCTATACTTGTCTCTGACATCCTTTATCAAGACCAACGTCCAATTTGTCTTTGTATCTCCATAATATAACAAAATATATGAAAAGCAAGAAGCATTTAAGAGATTTTTTTGAACTACATTTATTTCAATTCAATAAGAACGCATTCTACAAAGTGCTCTAAATTTGATTATATACATGTACTTTAAACTCCATTCAGGAGCAAGATACTGCAAGATGTTTTTGAATTCCACATTGCAAACAGCTCTCCAGCATAGGTTATAACCTCAAAAATGCAGTAAAGTAAAAGTGAATAAAGAACATAAATAATTCACTTATAGGTCTTTGAAATTCTATAGATACAGGATTGATGTTATTTATTTGTAGTATACATATAAAATATATAATTTATATTATGCATTTAGCATAAACATTTATAGTATATATAAATATACATTCACTAAAATTATTTATTAATTGCTTTATAGTCTAAATTTTAAAATAATACAAACAAAAGGTTAATTAGCATGTGTGATAATGGTGGCTGCTGCTACACAGCTACATAAGCTGGGAAATGAATACTTGAAAGTACTAAGAAATTTCAAGCTCCAGTTTCTTGATAGAGGGATCATGAGCAAGAGAAAGGAAGGACAGAGAAAGGGAGAGACTTTTAAAAACAGTTCAAAATGGATTCTATTATAATCCAAGTTTTCTTACTAAATTTCTACTATCAGAGTACACTATGTTTAATTTTTTCATTAGTGCCTAATTAATTCACATAATCATAATAAATAGGCTTAGAAATAAAGGCTCTACTATTGTGCTATCCCCATAAAATTATGGATTTAATGTTGGCCACCATTAAAGAGTTAACATGACAAAATCTTTGTAATAATATATATAATGTAAAATGTTTCATTAATAATGAATTATATGTTGAAATGATTATGATTCGAATGTGCTGGGCTACATTAAATATATCATCAAAATTAATCTCACCTCATTCTTTAACTTTTTGAATGAGGTTATGAGATCATTGAAGTTTGCATGTGTAGCTTATATTTGTGACTTATTGTATGAATCACTTGGACAGCACTGTTCTAGAAGTTCTTGCTCAACAGAACACTCTTTCTTTTTAAAGTTTATTTATTTTGAGAGAGAGAGCACAAGTTCAGGAGGAGCAGAGAGAATGAGAGAGGGGGAGGGAGAATCCCAAGCAGTCTTCACCCTGTCAGTACGAACCTGATGTGGAGCTGAAACTACTGTGAGATCATGACATGAGTCGAAGTTAGACACAGGTGCCCCAACATAACATTTCTGGGAAAACGCTCAAGCAATATGACCTCTCCTAGAGATTGATATTTATTAAAAGACTAGGGTAACCCTCTCCTCCAGTCTGCTCAGGACTGAGTCTGTGATGGCAGACTTTCAGTGCTTAAAACAGGACAGTCCCAGGCATATCAGAACAGTTGATCATCTTCTACATAAAGCTTTTATCATGGTAAATTAAGTCTAGCATCTTTATCTGGAGGTTTCCACAGGTACTTAAAAATTAGAATGTCCAAAAACTGACTTGCTCACCTTTTCCAACTCCAGTCTCATGACCTCCAAACTCAGTTAATGATGTCACTATCTACTATGCCATAAATCAAGGAGAAAACAAAAAAACAAAAATAAAACCTTAAGATTACCTTTGAACTCTACATCAACATTCATATATTAACAGTCACAAAATTCTGTGAATACTTCTTAGTATGTCTTGTGAATCAATCCCATCTTTTCTATTTCTACCACCTGTGCCATATTAAATTACTTATCAATTAGCTAGTTGTGGAAAAAGATCAGGGATTTTGGGGTGAATCAAGTGTGGATATGTGGTTAACTGTTAGGTCTATTTCTTCAAATTGACAGAGAGTTGCTGCCTGTGAAACAAACTCCATAATTGCTCCAATTTTCCTAACACAGTGTTAGAAAATTTCCAGAAAATAACGTGAAACTGATCAGCACATAGATGTCAGTGCAAGTCACAAGAAGGGATTGGAGTGTTATGAAAAACACAGATATAATTAACCAGAAGAAGACCTAGAGTTCTCATCCAAGATGATGGATTGAAAATGAGGATATGCTTCTCTCTTCTAAGATACTCTTAAAGTATAAAATATTAATAATATTAATAATGAAAAAAACAGGAATGAGGCTATAGATAGAGTGATGATTCAATAAAACCCTGAAGCTGAAAAATTAATGAAGTGTTGACTGATAATGCACACTGGTCTAGAATACATGCAGAATGAACTACAGCCGCGGGGAAAGCCAGATGATCCAAAAGACCACTTGGGGCTGGCCTACTGTGGAAAACAACAGAGCATCTATGGACAGGAGAAAGTTGTTTATTTGCTTTTTTGAATATGTGTGTTTCTTTGTTGTTTATTTTAGGCTTTTAGGTAGAGTTCCTTGGACTTATTGTACTTCTTTTAAAATGCCCCTTTGCCCAATGCCTTACAAAGAAATACTTCGTAAATACTTAATGCCCTGAACTGATTTACCAATATGTTTATCAAAGAATTTCAAGGGTGCCTGGGTGGCTCAGTCAGTTAAGCTTCTGACTACAGCTCAGGTCATGACCTCCTGATTCGTGATTTGGAGCCCTGAGCCGGGCTCGGTACTTACAGCTCAAAGCCTGGAGCCTGCTTCAGATTCTGTGTCTCCCTGTCTCTCTGACCCTGCCCCGCTTGTGCTCTCTCTCGAAAATAAAAAAATAAACATTAAAAAAAGAATTTCAAATATAAGAAATTCATTTAGGTAAAAGAGAAAGATCCATTTATTACTGAGCACAAGACAGACCTATGATTTTCAAGGTTTTGAGTGTGAATAAAAGGATGAATAAAAGAAGTATAAAAGAGTAAATGATAAATATTTTAATAGAGAGGTGTTTTTAATTCATTATTTAAAAACAGACATCTTAAAGATTTTTTTTTTTAATTTCTTACTAGTATGGCCCAAAATAACCTACTCTGAATTTGGGTGAAGAAATTTGAATTCAACAAAACACTGTCTATGTCTGTTTAGCATTTGTTGAATCTTTGCTATGACAGATTTCTACTTCTCAACTATGTTCATGGACATAGTGTACATATTGCAGACATAAATCTTTGTCCTATCCATAGATCTAAGTTTGGAAGGCCTTAAAGAAAAAGCAAACAGTTCAGAGAGGATGAAATCATCACACCTTCAGAGAAGTGAACCCTTTCTTATTTAGTTGTTTCTCCTCAAAGTTGCCCATCATTCTCCTACTTCTTTGTCCTCACCTAGCAATGTTCACTTTGTCAGTAAATTTCCACTTTTTCTGTGAGAATACAAACAACTCAGTTTCTACCTTTCAAACTTCTACCTAAAGAGAGTCCTGTTAATACTTCAGAAAGAGACCTCCAGGGTAAAGTAAATGCCAAGTACAAAGATATTGTGACTAGAGTTTCCTTACTTTGGTCAAGGAGGATCTTGGAAGCTAGGGTAGTGGACATGGAGGAATCAAGTGGAAAGTGGTAAATGATAGGAAGAAAACTAGCAGGTGGACCAAGTAATGTATGGCTATAGGCCACTGTAATTTGATGGGAGTTAAGCTTTATTCTGAGTGAGACACAAAACTATTAGAGGACTTTGAGAGGAGGAGTAACACAAGTTAACATCATCTGAAAACAATCTCAATGTTTGTTGTGTCTTAGAAGGGTAGGACAATTGAAAGTGCAGAGACCCTTAGGAAGGTACAACAGTAATCCAGGTAACAAGATGTAGTCAGGATGAGGATGGGTCTAGAGAAAGCAGTGAGAGGGGTGCATGGCTAAGTTGGTTGGACATCTGATTCTTGATCTCAGCTCAGTTCTTGATCTTAGGGTCATGAGTTCAAGCCCTGCATTGGGCTCCATGCTGGGCATAAAACCTATTTAAATGAATGAATGAGAGAGAGAGAGAGAGAGAGAGAAAGGAAAGAAGCAAGGAAGGAAGGAAGGAAGGAAGGAGGAAGGAAGGAAGAAAAGGCAGTGAGATTTTCCAACATCATTTGTTGATGAATAAAATGTGGAAAATGCAGGCAAAAAAAGAAATAAATAACCTCCTATGTTTTGGGGGTAAACACTGCTAGTCTTGATAACAGCATTTATATCAATTAATTGATTTTTAACCCACTTCACTGAGATATGATTAACATTCATATGCTGTACATATTAATGTATATAGCTTCATGAGTTTGAAGTATACATCCATGAAACCATCACCACAGTCTATGCAATAAACATATGCATCAGCACCAAGTTTCTTTCTATCTTCTATTATTGTTATTATTATTATTATTTGATAAGAACTCTTATAAATGATCTACCAGTTTTAATGGAGTGGAGTGGGTTCAGGAATGAATAGGAGCACATTAAGTTGACATCATGAACATGGACAACTGTTCAAAGAGTTTTGTTAGAAAGAGGAGCAGACACAGAAGGGGGTAGCCAGGCAGCAACAAAGATTCAGGGAAGGATTTTGTAAATTTATATTGTTTGTGTATAGTGATGGTAATGAATAAATACAGAGGTAAAAATTAATGATAAAGAGGAGAATAACTCTTAATACAAAATCCTCAAATAGGCAAGAAGAATAGGAACAAATACACTCAGTAAAAGGACGTTCTTATACTCATGGAAAGTGTATCCATTGAAATTCAAGAATAAAGTAGAATAGAAGGGCACCAGTTAAAGGATATTAGTAGACTTGGTGTTGGATGTGTGTGGAAGTTCTTTGCTGATTTCTTTTTTTCTCTTTGAGAGAATGATAATTGGGGAGGGGATGTGTTAGGAGTTTGAAGAGGAAAGATGTGTGAAATAAATTCCTAGAGATGGAAAGAGTGAATTCACCATAGTAGAATTACTTACCATAGTAGAATGTGTTAAACATAGTAGAATTGATGAGGTCCACTGAGGGCTCATATGGTCATAAATTTAAATTGAGACCAGTTAGTACACTTGTATATGTCTCTATGCCCAATGGGAAAAGAGTAGAGAGATGAGTATTGAACTCAGCTTGGGGGTGCATTTAGGTGAGTTCTCAGAGATAGAGGCAATGGACTTAAGACAATAAGCAAATAAGTCATTGAATCTAAATCAGGAAAAGGAATAAAATAAGAATATGAAGTACATGATAGGCAGTGGAAAGGTCAATAGATAGGACGTGCCAGTTGGGCAATTTAAGTGCATGTTTTAACTTGAGCTATTAGAGTAAATAAAATGGTAAGACAGTAAACAGTCCTTGGAATATGAGATGCTTTAAGATTTTGGAAGGTATGAAAATACTGGAAAGAGAAAAATAAGGCCATGGTAGTGTTGGGAGAGAGGACTGAGAGTCACAGGAGATGGAAAGCCTAAAAGTATGAGAGAATGTGTGTGTGTGTGTGTGTGTGTGTGTGAGAGAGAGAGAAAGAGAGAGAGAGAGAGAGAGACAGAGAGACAGAGAGAGAGACAGAGAGAGAGAGAGAGATTACTAGAAATTGATGGAGAATGCCACCCAAGGCATCCAGGAACAGGGTGGGTGGGGGTATCAGGTGATAGTGTCTTAGGGAGGAGAGAGTAATAGTAATAGGCATATGTTATGTAAGGATCTAGATGGCACTTTCCTTGGAATGAGAGACTATAAACTTGTACTATTATGTAATGCAATGTTCCCAGAGGACAGACATATTTCTGTCACAGTGAGAAAGTTAAGGGGACATTCAAGTAAGACATTGGAATAGAGGTGACTTTGCTGAAGTCATATTGTGTTTCAGGGGTCATAGAGGAAAGGTTTGGGGCATCAGGAGATGAGATCAGAAAAAGAATTTAAAGAGATAAATGCAGTGTAAACCATGAGTATTGAATTTTCTGGGGTTACTGAAGTTAGCACAGATATAAGAAAGAATGAATTCACCCTGAAACTCTCTTGGAAGAGGTCAATGATCCATTCTAATTATAGCCTCCTTCCTGGAACTGGTCTCTTAGACAGATTGTGATGGCCATTTGCATAATATTGGTAGGGAGAAAGGGAAATCCTTCCAAAATTTGCAGAATTCTACTGGTTCCTTTTTTAAATCTGCCAACAGCAGTGTCAGTGCCAGGCAATTAAAGTATTTCTCAACATATCAGACCTATGAATACAGAGCACAAACTGATGGTTGCCAGAGAGAAGGGGGTTGGGGGGATGGACAAAATGGGTGAGTGGAAGTGGGAGATACAGGCTTCCAGTTATGGAATGAATAAGTCACGAGAATAAAATATACAGCATAGGGAGTGTATTCAATGATACTGTAATAGCACTGAATGGTGACAGATGGTAGCTACATTTGTGGTGAGCCTAGAAAGATGTATAGATATCTTGAATCACTAAATCATACACCTGAAACTAATGTAACGCTGTATGTTAACTATAGTCAAATTAAATTAAAAAAATTTTTTTTACATTTATTTATTTTTGAGAGACAGAGCACTAGGTGGGGGAGGGGCAGAAAGAGAGAGACAGACAGACAGACAGACAGAATCCAAAGTAGGTTCCAGGCTCTGAGCTGTCAGCACAGAGCCCAAAAAAGGGCTCGAACTCACAAACCGTGAGATCATGACCTGAGCCGAAGTTGGAGGCTTAACCGACTGAGCCACCCAGGTGCTCTTCAAATTAAATTTTTTAATTGTTAAGATGATTTAAAAAATCCTCAACAGTAGAAAGTTAAAATATAGTTGCTAGATTTATTTTTTTGTGTATATGTTGAAATCTTTGGCTAAAAATTTTCAAATATTCTCCTGTTAAACACTGAGCCTCTTTGTAAACATAATCTCATGTGTTTTTAAAAATACTATGAAATACTTAAAAATAATAAATGTTCAGGTGTTTTCCTGTCCTATGAGATAATTCAATCTAGTGTTTCTTGGAGGGAACAATGTGAAACAATTTGTTTCCTATTGTCATTAATTCTGCATCTTTCTCATTGATTTGAATCAGTGAGAAATAAATAATATTGTATCTCATCCAAAACTGGAAACTTAAATCATTTATAGCATTGTATATAATGAAAATTAAGACCAATACAGAACATATCATTTATATACTAGATCAGATGTTCTCAAAAGGTAGTCCATGGGCCACCTTCTTCATCAGAAATATCTAGGGCATTAATTCAGTATATAGATGTGTCTACACCTCACAGCACTTCCTGAATCATGTTCTCAATGTGTGGGGTCCTAAAAGTCTAAATACAGCAGATGATAGATGATAGATACATATATACATAGATGACAGATAGATAGATAGATAGATAGATAGATGATAGACAGACATTTAGTGTATATATACTAAAATGCAATGATAATTATAGTTTCAAAGTGAGTAGGATTTGGAAGATGGAGAGACCACATATTTATCTTAACAGCAGTCAGGAAAGATTGCTTTAACGGTATAAATAACAAGAACTTTTAAATTTTTACTATATGCTGTGTTAAGCAATATCTTAAATTGGGTTTCATCCAGAAGCAAACACTCGACTCAAGACAAGAATTCAAGTACAAATAGTTTATTTCAACAATGAAGGAAACATCAGTTGGGGAAAACAAAGTGTGGTGATTTTGTAACTATGCTTCCCACAGTTGTATTCCCAATATGGCTTCAGCATAAAATTGGCCGCGAGGTAAATGTGCACAAGACTGGGAAGGCAGACATAAAGGAGCAGCTATCACACTTAGGAGATCAGGGGAGAGTGCCAGGGATTTCTGTTGCTCCAGAGCCTTTCATTGATCTATTGGGTCATCCTGTTACTGTGTGGCAGCAGCCAGTTCTGCAGCTCCTTCCAATCCTGCAATATAACCTCTCCAGGTTTAGAAAGTCTGGGACAGCACACGTACAGTTCAGTTGCATTAACTCCAGCCTTTTCCACAGATCATCTGTGCCATTGGGGCCAGAGACAGTGTGAAACAAAGGTGGGTTCCTGTCTGTCTTCATGGACTCCAATCTGTCTTTCTTTCCCTCATTTCACATCAAGCTTTTTTTTCCTGACTTTCAATCTGCTGACCTGGTCCCCCACACAGTGCACAGGCTTTCAACCTCCACAGACTTTCTAACTACCTCTCACAATTTTATAAAATCTAATCTGTAAAATAAATCCCATATTTCATATCACTCATGATGGTCCTACCTTCTTAGCCAAACCCTAATTCATAAAACAGGGAAGAGTAGAAAACCAGTCAAGAGGGAGTTATCAAACAAGTTGCTACTGTATTTGACGAGAGCTCAATCCCACTGGAGACTCCAGGAACCAATACAGAACACAAGCCTTAGAGTTATTCCACTCTAGCAGAGAAGAAGCTGAAATGTTCATCTACCTCCTTCTGTCAATAATTGATTAACAGCTGCTCTCAAGGAATAATTCTTATAATCTGGCACATCTATGAGCAAATCAGATTCAAGTGGCCAGATAAAGCCCTTCAGCAAAGAGATACAGTGGAAGTCCCAGATAAAAGTTGGGTGACCTGGACAGAAACTATGGGGGCCAACATGATGTGTGGGTCAGTGACAATTATTTATGAGAAGCTTATAAGAATTAGCTCTTTTATCCTCATAGAAACTCTACAAAGTATTCAGTATCATTTACGTTTGCCTTATGCAGTTAAAAAAAAAGAGTTCTAAACAGCTTGGCAAAGTTTTCAAAGTCACAAGGCAATAAGTGGAAGAGTTAGGATTTTTTTTTTAAGTTTAGTTCTTTTGGGAGAAAGAAAGAGTACATGTGTGCACATGAGCACACACGATTGGGGAGGGGCAGAGAGAGGAAGGGACAAAATCTCAAGATGCCTATGGCACAGAGCCTGACATGGGGCATGAACTCAAGGACCGTGAGATCATGACTTGAGCCAGGATCAAGAGTCTGGCACAACCAATGAGAAAGAATGAAATATGGCCTTTTGTAACAACGTGGATGGAACTGGAGAGTGTTATGCTAAGTCATACAGAGAAATAAGTCATACAGAGAAAGACAGATACCATATGTTTTCACTCTTATATGGATCCTGAGAAACTTAACAGAAGACCATGGGGGAGGGGAAGGAAAAAAAAAGAGAGGGAGGGAGTCAAACCATAAGAGACTTTTAAAAACTGAGAATAAACTGAGGGTTGATGGGGGGATGGGAGGCAGGGGAGGGTGGGTGATGGGCATTGAGGAGGGCACCTGTTGGGATGAGCACTGGGTGTTGTATGGAAACCAATTTGACAATAAATTTCATATTAAAAAAAAAAAGAGTCCTGCACAACCAACTGAGCCACCCTGTTTCCCCGAAGAGATAGGATTTAAACCCAAGTACAAATTATTTCAAAGTCTGTGCTTTTAAGTTCAGTTTCTTCAATTATCTTTGGCAGTAGTCATGGGTCTACCCAGTTGTGGCAGAGAATGGTTTTCCCTCTAGCATGTATCACGGACTATTCGGGGTTGCTTAATTTCTCTGATCCTACATACATTATGGAATCTCATTATAATGTGGGCCTCAACTGAAGATTTTGCCTAACAAGATCCGAGTAAAAGACCTAGAAAACTCATATATAAAGTGCAGAACATGAAATTTGTTTGAAAAAAAAACCATAACTTCTGTCTTTTCTATTTTTTTTTTTTAACCATAGGCTCCAACTGCAGTTTGGGAAGATATTATAAGATGAAAGATGTAGACTTAAAGTCAGAAACACTTGTGTTGTTCAGCCACACTTACTGTGTAGCTCTGAGATATATAAAAGCCAGGGATCATAGGTGAAGAAAAGGTTTAACAATATAGAGAGAATTTGCAGGAACTGTTGAAACCTAAGTTAGTTCAGCAACTGAAACAAGATATATTCATCAACTAATATAGGAGCTAAAAATAGAGATGGTCCAAGTAAATGGGTATAGAGATGTATGGGGAAGTGATGCTAAAGTAACCCCCTGGTATCTGGACCCACTTCTCACCTTGCTTCTCACCAGTTCTGCCTGACAGTCTCTGGTCCTACTTTATGAAACAGCTTGAAGATTCATCAGCCTACTACACTCTCTTTTGTCTCTGAACCCTTTCCCTGTAAAACACTTCCCTCTACAAATTACAACACACTTAATAATAAAATGTTGAATGATTTTCTCCTAATATTGGGATCAAGGAAATTATGCCTAAAATCATGCTTTCTATTTAATCATGGGCCGGAGGTTCCAGTCAGTGCCAAAAGACAAAGTAAAAAAAGAAAAATACATGTAAAACTAAATCTATTTGAAGATACTATGATTACTTTGTAGAGCATAAATATATACAGAGATAATTATTAGGTCTTATAAGAAAATTTGGCAAATGTGCCAAATGCCTGGTTAATATTTTAAAAAATTGCATCTTATACTGGCAACAAATTATTTCAAGATAAAATTAAATGAATTATGTTTTTTAAAGTGTTGAAAATATAAATTACTTAAGAAACACTTAGTGAAAGAAGTATAAGCTTTCTGCACTGAAAACTACAGAATTCTGTTGAGAGAAAGGAAAGATCTAAATAAAGGTATAATATTATCAACATGACATTTCTTCACAAGTTGATCTATAGATTCAGCTTATTTCCATTTAAACTCTCCCTGGGCTTGCTTGTAGAAATTGACAAAGTGATTCTAAAATGTCTATGGGAATGCAAAAGTTCTGGAGGAGCCAAAAAGAAAAAGAAAAAGAAAACTGGGAACTTGCACCTCATTTCAAGATTTAGTAAAGAAGTATAGAAATGAAGATATCATGGTTATGGCACAGGGATAGACCTATGAATCTATGGAGGAATAGACTCCAAAAAATAGCCCACATATACATGGTCCCCTAACAAAGGAACCAAGGAAACTTAATAGACAAAAGAGTCTTTCTCACATCTTGTCTTGAAACTATTGTCTTTCTATATGGAAAAAATGACCATCCGTCCTTATTTCACACTATATGGAAAATACAGTTGAAATTGATTATAGTTATAATTATAAAAACTAAAAGTATAAAATTTCTAGAAGAAAAAAAGGTAAAATCTTTGTGACACTGGAAAAAACAAAGATACCTTAGATGGGATACAGACACAGAGAGCATGAACTAAAAAGAAAAATTGTATACATTGGATTTTTTTAATTAAAAATTGCCCTTCTGAAAATACTTTGGGGAAACAAAAAAGATAATACAGTCTAGGAGCATATATTCACAAACCATTAATCTGACAAGGGTGTTTTACACAGAATATCTATATCTATCTATAAATTTTACCACTAAACAATAAGCAACCAAATTAATAATGGCAAAATATGTGAATAGACACTGCAAATGAAGATATATTAATGAACACTTAGCACATAAAAAGTTCTTACAAAGTAGTGGTTCTCAGGGAAATGAAAACCAAAACACATGACTAAAAATAACTATTTTTCAAAATGTGAAGGAACCAAAATTAGACACTCTTGGTGGAATTGTGAAGGGATGTCATGTCTTAAATATTTAAGATCATCTACCCTAAGTCCAGCCTTTTCTCTGGTAGCTATTTGCTAAGAGAAAAGAGAATATGTGTATAAACAAATACATGTATTAATGTTTTCTTTTTGTTTTTTTGTTTTTTTGCAACTTTACTCACAATGGCCCCAAACTGAAAATAACTCAACTGTCCATCGAGAGGTGAATAGATACATTCAACTTGGTATATGTAATTGAATACTACTCAGCAATAGAAAGGACAGAGTACTGATACAAATAGCAACACAGAGATGAACTGCAAAGGCAAGATGCAGTGTTAAAGGAATCAGAAACCCAAAAGAATACATATTGGGTGATTCCACTTACATAAAATCTTTAAAAATGAAAAGCAAAATATGGTGACAAAACAAGGATCAGTGGTTGCTTGGAACAGGAGATAGAGGACGAGTTGCACTGCAAAGTGAAATAAGGAATCTCCTGTGGGTTATGCAATTGTTCTTGGTTGTGGTGATAGTTTCATAGTTCATCCAACTGTCAAAAGTTATCATATTATACAATTTAAGTGGATGCAATTTATTATACATAATTTATATTAACATCAGGTTATTAAAAAAAGAAAACCTGCTCAATTCTCAGTCAATGCTACTTTTGTTTTCAACCCACACAATTACTCTTCCAATAGCAAAGGTATTTTGGGAGGACCTCTTTTAAAATGCTGGGGTGTCTGAGTGGCTCAGTCAGTTAACCATCTGACTTCAGCTCAGGTCACAATTTCACGGTTCATTGGTTGGAGCCCCACTTCAAGCTCTGTGCTAACAGCTCAGAGCCTGGAGCCTGCTTAGGATTCTACATCTCCCACACTCTCTGCCTCTCCCCAGTTCATGATCTGTCTTCCTCCCTCTCTTTCTCTCTCTCTCTCTCTCTCTCTCTCTCAAAAATAAATAAACATTTTTAAAATATTTTAAAAATTTAAAAATAAATTTTAAAAATATATAAATAAATAAAATGAATCTAGGATCTGGATTATCACTCTCATGTTCATTGCAGTATTATTAACAATAGTTAAGATGTGGAAACTACCGAAATGTCCATCAATGGATGAATGGATAAAGAAAATGTGGCACATACATACAATGGAACATAATTTAGTTTAAAAAAAAAGAAGAAACTCTTGCCAACTGTGACAACAGGGATGAACCTAGAAAACATTACACTAAGTGAAAGAAACCAGGCACAGAAAGAACAATACTGCGTGATTCTACTTATATGAGATATTTAAAGTTGTAAAACTTATAGAAGCAGAAAGCATAAAGTAGAGAGAGAAATGGGGAGTTGTTTAATGAGCATCAAAATTTAGTTATGCAAAATAAGTAAGTTTTAGTGATCTGTTGTACACCATTGTGCCTGCAGTTACCAATACTGTATTGTGCACTTAAATTTTTATAAGAGGAAAGAACTCATGTTAAATGTTCATACCACAAAAACCAATCAATCTCTTAAATGTCAGTTTAAAAAAAAAATTAAACCTCTTGTTGATAGTAAAAAGATTAATACCCAGGTGTAATTACTGTTATTTTTTTTTTTAAAAAAAGGAAAACAAACAAAAGTCTCTCTAACACCTGCCTAAATAATAGCCTGATTATGACGACAACAACAAAGGGTTTTATATGAATATACAGCAGTTGCACCAAAATAACACAATTAAATTTGCTGCACTGTTAATTGTTTCCTATGTCATTATAATTATGCATACTACGGTCACCAAAAGTTAATAAATACTTGTTAATTGCCAAAGGCAATTTTTCACATTCTGCCTGACAGTAACCTGTATCTGTGCCAGGACAATTTTTGCAAAAGAAAAGCTTACTACAAGGAGCTGCTGAGCATGCCATTTCACTAATAATTGATTTTCTTCCCTTAATTTTCAAAACCCTTCAGATAGAAGAAACACTAACTAATCAATTCTCAGCACAGCAGGTAGAGATCTTTTCAGATGTTCAATTGTGATACAGACATCCTACTGGGTTCCATCTTAATAACTGTGTACAATGTCATATGTCTCTAAATAAACTAGTAATTTTTTCTCAGTATAAGAAAAACAATTATTGACTTTTATATTCTGCTTAAATAGTACTGATTACCTTCTAATCCATTCATCACACTTAAAGCAACCATTTCTGAATGTTTTCTTAGCTTCCTGAAAGAGTTTAAATTACAGAACTATAGATGTTTAATTCATCGCTTCATTTTTTACCATTGCATTTGATGCTCTGTTGTGCCACATCACAACTACATATGATAGTAAAGAACAGAAATAATTACACAAAATTATAGATTGTTAAATACTTTATGTGTCCATGCTTTTTCCAAAAATTTATATGCAATTATTAAACATTTACTTTGTATATGGTATGAAGTTCAATTTAAAGAAAGTTAAGACATAGTTTCTGCTCCAAGATGGCCTTATCATCTATTAAGTTATGCTAAATAGTTCAGGTTCTCTGGTAAAGAGAAATCAAAACAGAAATATGAGTGTAAGAGATTTATTGGGGAAAACATTTTGAGGGATAAAAAGGAAAATGCATGAAAAGGCAGGGGAGCTCTCAGACCAGTATATAGGTCTGACATTTTTGGAGAAGATAGGGAAGGGAGTACAGAAGATTGAGTGGCAAGAGTCTCAGCCCAGTTTTAAGAAAGCTTGATCAGGCAAAGGAAGAGTCCATGAGTCAAAGTTGCATGTCAGAAGAATCCCACATCTTGTAGAGATGGTCCAGAATTAGTATCTCCACCAAGTTAAGTCACTGAAACAAGAATGGTCTTGACACCAATGCCATTCTGAATTTACATGGAAATCTGCAAGAGCTACCAGCCAACAGGGCATCTCACAGTGGACCTGAACCAAATATTGTCATAACCACCAAACAGATCATTCTCTCCATGCAGTCCAGCAAGTAGCTCCTAGATTAGAGCCAGGAATAGTAGTAGTAGTAGAAGCAGCAGCTCCTAGTAGTTTCTACTAGCATCTTTTTCTGAGTAGAAAACTTAGAAAAGAGAGGGCAAAGTGTAATGGGACACATGTAGTTTCCATCACTACAGTTAGTCTTGAGTGACATCTAATACATATCCTCTCCAGTCAATGGATCTGAGATTAAAAACTGTCAGAAGATCATAACTTTGTATGGGGTTAACAGCCTCAAAGCCTCCTGATTTATCTTTTTTTCCCTTTTTCTGGTTGCAGATTGTATTAGAGTTATGTAGAGAAATAGAACAATAGGATGAATAGATAGAAAGGAGATGGATGATTGATAGATGATAGATAGATAGATAGATAGATAGATAGATAGATAGATAGATGTGGCTAAGAGGGAATTTGTTATACTAATTGCCTCATGTGGTTATAGAAGATGAAAAGTTCCATAATTTACCATCTACCATCTAGAGAACCAGGGATGCAGGTAGCATAATTCAGTTCCAGTCCAAAGGCCTGTGAATCAGAGGACTGATCATGTTAGTTCTGATCTGAGTCCAAAACTCTAGGAATTTTGAGCACCAGTATCTGAGGGCAGGAGAAAATGGAAGTCTCAGCCCAAGCAGAGAGAGAGAGAGAGAGAGAGAGAGAGAGAGAGAGAGAGAGAAAGGGAGAGCAAATTCACTCTTCTTCCACCTTTTTGTTCTATTCTACCCTCAACAGAATGCATGATACCCTCCCACATCCAAGAGGGTCATCAGCTTTACTCTGATCACCAATTCAAATGCTTATCTATTCAGGAAACACTCTCAGAGACACATGCAAAAACACTACTTTACCAGTTATCTGGGTAGCCCTGAGCTCAGCAAATTCATGTATGAAATAAGCTATCACATAGATGTAAAGTAAGACCCTTGTTGGTTGCTTATACATTTTGTCTGTAGGAAGAATATGGTCTATTAATCATTTCCACAATTCCCTGCAAATCAAGCCCCCTTTGCTTCCTCTCTAACATTTCTGATAATTCAGGTCTTTTGACTTCTGACTGTTAAGCACTCTCATTTGACCTCTATCACATGGGGTCTCACAATCCTATTCCATATTAATGAGCCACCTCTCCTGCTTTAGCACTGAAGGACACTGGAGGGTCATCTCTGAATATTTGTGATACTGATCCCCCTCAGCAGAGCATTCCCAGTGGCCTTAGTGAACAGTGTGTTCTCTGTCCCTTCTATATTACATCCTACATTGGTGGGTCTTCTGTTATATAGCATACACATTCCAGCATGACAACACCACTGTCTTTATTGCTTCTTCCAGTGTCTGCCAGGACAATTTAGACATTACTTCACTTGCTATTTCTAGTTCTTCAGGCAATTAAGAGTCACTTTCAGGAGCAATAGTCTTTAGATCTTAGTATAACCTGGTTAGTTAGGAATATCGATATCCAAATCCTGTCTGCAGTTGTGAAAACCTAGTCTCTAAAAGAAGAGTAACTGGCCCAAGATCATGCAGTCAATTTATAGTCAGAAGTAAAATCTACACCTGTCTTTCTCCAAAGCCCATTTTTTAAAAAAATGAATAATTTTGCTCCATAATGTCTTTGTTTTTAAGTTGTTGTTTGGTTTGGGGTTTGTTTGGTTGGTTGGTTTTGGCTTTCTTTTTTTGGTTTTTATGTGTATGTTTGCCAGCATATTTAAATTCTGTACCTTGAGAAATGCACAAAAGTCAATGGATTCTGGCTTCTTCTGATCCATGTGGCCAAACAACTTCAGAATCCACTTCTGGAATATTTTTCTGGTTCTGTTACAACATGCAAACATATTCCTAGCTAAGAAAGCTAGTCTCCAAAACCATTCTTATGGCCCATTTTCTTGCGCTATCCCTTTACTTTGTGCCCTCTGAAAAACAGATGACAAGATAGGATTACACATGCAAGAAATGTATTGGGAGAAAGGCCCGTGATGAATAAAGGGTCGAAGGAGGGAAAAGCTTTCATACCACACTGTGGTGCTGACAGCTGTGAGAAAGGGGAGATGGAAGAGGATTGGTAGGAAGAATCTCAGTCTGAAGAACAGTTCTGAGACAGTTTTGGTGAGGGCAAGGTGTCATTCCCAAGCTAAAGTTTCCCATCAGAATTATTCTTCCCCTTGCAAGAATGGACCTCTATTATTACTCATGCCACACTCAGTCAATATTTGGGAGCAGACTGTGGGAAGCATCTCCTGGTATGAATGTGATGATAAATCTAGGAGGATAGCAGTCGGAGTTGTCAGTTAGGTATGTTCCTCATAAAGAGAACTGAGTGGCATGTTTTCATGATCTCCACGTGGAGGAAGTAATTTATGTAAATAAAAACTCAAATACACCTTGTGAAGCAATAAGAACCCGAAGTGGGAAACAAATGACGTGAACTGGCAGTTTAGAAAAGTAGGCATTATTTGATGGTAGGGAAATGGTGGGGAGCATTGGTCTGAAGGAGATAAGATCTACAGAATTAGTCATGAAGTAAGTGGCATTGGAAATGTGATTTAAAGAATATAAAAGAGAGATAGGTTTGGATTTTAAAGAACAGAGTGAAAGGGCATTCTAGTCAGAAGAAACAAAGCAAAACATTAGCTTCTTTGGGAAAGAGTCGGCAATAGGATTTGAACTGTGTGGAGTTACAGAGAATATGAATGGAAGGGAAGTTGTGAGTAGGATTTGTCATTTTTGCTCCATTCTGGACTCTGAAATCACTTCCCAGAGAACCCAATCATGTTAATTTGTGAGGTTGGTCATTTTTTTAACTACTGTGAACTTAAGATAAGGAATCTGATTATTATTAAGTTCTTGCACCTGAGGCAATGCCTAACAATAATGTTCAATGAATATGTGCTGAGTTAACAACTGATTATATATTAACTGAGATAAATAGCACAGGATGCCTGACTCACAAATTTGTCCTTTTTGTTGTTGGTGGCACTATTTACATTTTTTTTTTCTTCTTGTAATTCAATAGTGAATCAAAGTTACCTAAGTGGAAAATATTTTAAATACATTTTCATAATTATTTATTTTTCTAATTATAATCTCAAGAACCAATGACTTATTTTAATTTTAATTCACTTTCTCCCATTACTATACTAATTTAAAAAAATTTTTATTGTGCTAATGTTTTTATTTATTTTTTTTTTATTTTTTTATTTTTTATTTTTTTTAATATATGAAATTTACTGTCAAATTGGTTTCCATACAACACCCAGTGCTCATTCCAAAAGGTGCCCTCCTCAATACCCATCACCCACCCTGCCCTCCCTCCCACCCCCCATCAACCCTCAGTTTGTTCTCAGTTTTTAACAGTCTCTTATGCTTTGGCTCTCTCCCACTCTAACCTCTTTTTTCTTTTTTTTTCCTTCCCCTCCCCCATGGGTTTCTGTTATGTTTCTCAGGATCCACATAAGAGTGAAACCATATGGTATCTGTCTTTCTCTGTGTGGCTTATTTCACTTAGCATCACACTCTCCAATTCCATCCATGTTGCTACAAAAGGCCATATTTCATTTTTTCTCATTGCCACATAGTATTCCATTGTGTATATAAACCACAATTTCTTTATCCATTCATCAGTTGATGGACATTTAGGCTCTTTCCATAATTTGGCTATTGTTGAGAGTGCTGCTATAAACATTGGGGTACAAGTGCCCCTATGCATCAGTACTCCTGTATCCCTTGGATAAATTCCTAGCAGTGCTATTGCTGGGTCATAGGGTAGGTCTATTTTTAATTTTCTGAGGAACCTCCACACTGCTTTCCAGAGCGGCTGCACCAATTTGCATTCCCACCAACAGTGCAAGAGGGTTCCTGTTTCTCCACATCCTCTCCAGCATCTATAGTCTCCTGATTTCTTCATTTTGGCCACTCTGACTGGCGTGAGGTGGTATCTGATTGTGGTTTTGATTTGTATTTCCCTGATAAGGAGCGACATTGAACATCTTTTCATGTGCCTGTTGGCCATCCGGATGTCTTCTTTAGAGAAGTGTCTATTCATGTTTTCTGCCCATTTCTTCACTGGGTTATTTGTTTTTCGGGTGTGGAGTTTGATGAGCTCTTTATAGATTTTGGATACTAGCCCTTTGTCCAATGTGTCATTTGCAAATATCTTTTCCCATTCCGTTGGTTGCCTTTTAGTTTTGTTGGTTGTTTCCTTTGCTGTGCAGAAGCTTTTTATCTTCATAAGGTCCCAGTAATTCACTTTTGCTTTTAATTCCCTTGCCTTTGGGGATGTGCCGAGTAAGAGATTGCTATGGCTGAGGTCAGAGAGGTCTTTTCCTGCTTTCTCCTCTAAGGTTTTGATGGTTTCCTGTCTCACATTCAGGTCCTTTATCCATTTTGAGTTTATTTTTGTGAATGGTGTGAGAAAGTGGTCTAGTTTCAACCTTCTGCATGTTGCTGTCCAGTTCTCCCAGCACCATTTGTTAAAGAGACTGTCTTTTTTCCATTGGATGTTCTTTCCTGCTTTGTCAAAGATGAGTTGGCCATACATTTGTGGGTCTAGTTCTGGGGTTTCTATTCTATTCCATTGGTCTATGTGTCTGTTTTTATGCCAATACCATGCTGTCTTGATGATGACAGCTTTGTAGTAGAGGCTAAAGTCTGGGATTGTGATGCCTCCTGCTTTGGTCTTCTTCTTCAAAATTACTTTGGCTATTCGGGGCTTTTTGTGGTTCCATATGAATTTTAGGATTGCTTATTCTAGTTTCGAGAAGAATGCTCGTGCAATTTTGATTGGGATTGCATTCAATGTGTAGATAGCTTTGGGTAGTATTGACATTTTGACAATATTTATTCTTCCAATCCATGAGCATGGAATGTCTTTCCATTTCTTTATATCTTCTTCAATTACCTGCATAAGCTTTCTATAGTTTTCAGCATACAGATCTTTTACATCTTTGGTTAGATTTATTCCTAGGTATTTTATGCTTCTTGGTGCAATTGTGAATGGGATCAGTTTCCTCATTTGTCTTTCTGTTGCTTCATTGTTAGTGTATAAGAATGCAACTGATTTCTGCACATTGATTTTGTATCCTGCAACTTTGCTGAATTCATGTATCAGTTCTAGCAGACTTTTGGTGGAGTCTATCGGATTTTCCATGTATAATATCATGTCATCTGCAAAAAGCGAAAGCTTGACTTCATCTTTGCCAATTTTGATGCCTTTGATTTCCTTTTGTTGTCTGATTGCTGATGCTAGAACTTCCAGCACTATATTAAACAACAGCGGTGACAGTGGGCATCCCTGTCATGTTCCTGATCTCAGGGAAAAAGCTCTCAGTTTTTCCCCGTTGAGGATGATGTTAGCTGTGGGCTTTTCATAAATGGCCTTTATGATCTTTAAGTATGTTCCTTCTATCCCGACTTTCTCAAGGGTTTTTATTAAGAAAGGGTGCTGGATTTTATCAAAGGCCTTTTCTGCATCGATTGACAGGATCATATGGTTCTTCTCTTTTTTTTTTGTTAATGTGATGTATCACGTTGATCGATTTGCGAATGTTGAACCAGCCCTGCATCCCAGGAATGAATCCCACTTGATCATGGTGAATAATTCTTTTTATATGCTGTTGAATTCGATTTGCTAGTATCTTATTGAGAATTTTTGCATCCATATTCATCAGAGATATTGGCTTGTAGTTCTCTTTTTTTACTGGGTCTCTGTCTGGTTTAGGAATCAAAGTAATACTGGCTTCATAGAATGAGTCTGGAAGTTTTCCTTCCCTTTCTATTTCTTGGAATAGCTTGAGAAGGATAGGTATTATCTCTGCTTTAAATGTTTGGTAGAACTCCCCTGGGAAGCCATCTGGTCCTGGACTCTTATTTGTTGGGAGATTTTTGATAACCGATTCGATTTCTTCGCTGGTTATGGGTCTGTTCAAGCTTTCTCTTTCCTCCTGATTGAGTTTTGGAAGAGTGTGGGTGTTTAGGAATTTGTCCATTTCTTCCAGGTTGTCCAATTTGTTGGCATATAATTTTTCATAGTATTCCCTGATAATTGTTTGTATCTCTGAGGGATTGGTTGTAATCATTCCATTTTCATTCATGATTTTATCTATTTGGGTCATCTCCCTTTTCTTTTTGAGAAGCCTGGCTAGAGGTTTGTCAATTTTGTTTATTTTTTCAAAAAACCAACTCTTGGTTTCATTGATCTGCTCTACAGTTTTTTTAGATTCTATATTGTTTATTTCTGCTCTGATCTTTATTATTTCTCTTCTTCTGCTGGGTTTAGGCTGCCTTTGCTGTTCTGCTTCTATTTCCTTTAGGTGTGCTATTAGATTTTGTATTTGGGATTTTTCTTGTTTCTTGAGATAGGCCTGGATTGCAATGTATTTTCCTCTCATGACTGCCTTCGCTGCATCCCAAAGCGTTTGGATTGTTGTATTTTCATTTTCGTTTGTTTCCATATATTTTTTAATTTCTTCTCTAATTGCCTGGTTGACCCACTCATTCGTTAGTAGGGTGTTCTTTAACCTCCATGCTTTTGGAGGTTTTCCAGACTTTTTCCTGTGGTTGATTTCAAGCTTCATAGCATTGTGGTCTGAAAGTATGCATGGTATAATTTCAATTCTTGTAAACTTATGAAGGGCTGTTTTGTGACCCAGTATATGATCTATCTTGGAGAATGTTCCATGTGCACTCGAGAAGAAAGTATATTCTGTTGCTTTGGGATGCAGAGTTCTAAATATATCTGTCAAGTCCATCTGATCCAATGTATCATTCAGGGCCCTTGTTTCTTTATTGACTGTGTGTCTAGATGATCTATCCATTTCTGTAAGTGGGGTGTTAAAGTCCCCTGCAATGACCACATTCTTATCAACAAGGTTGCTTATGTTTATGAGTAATTGTTTTATATATCTGGGGGCTCGGGTATTTGGCGCATAGACATTTATAATAGTTAGCTCTTCCTGATGGATAGACCCTGTGATTATTATATAATGCCCTTCTTCATCTCTTGTTACAGCCTTTAATTTAAAGTCTAGTTTGTCTGATGTAAGTATGGCTACTCCAGCTTTCTTTTGGCTTCCAGGAGCATGATAAATAGTTCTCCATCCCCTCACTCTCAATCTAAAGGTGTCCTCAGATTTAAAATGAGTCTCTTGTAGACAGCAAATAGATGGGTCTTGTTTTTTTATCCATTCTGATACCCTATGTCTTTTAGTTGGCGCATTTAATCCATTTACATTCAGTGTTATTATAGAAAGATACAGGTTTAGAGTCATTGTGATGTCTGTATGTTTTATGCTTGTAGTGATGTCTCTGGTACTTTGTCTCACAGGATCCCCCTTAGGATTTCTTGTAGGGCTGGTTTCGTGGTGACAAATTCCTTCAGTTTTTGTTTGTTTGGGAAGACCTCTATCTCTCCTTCTATTCTAAATGACAGACTTGCTGGATAAAGGATTCTCGGCTGCATATTTTTTCTGTTTAGCACACTGTAGATATCGTGCCAAGCCTTTCTGGCCTGCCAAGTTTCAAAGGAGAGATCAGTCACGAGTCTTATAGGTCTCCCTTTATAAGTGAGGGCACGTTTATCCCTTGCTGCTTTCAGAATTTTCTCTTTATCCTTGTATTTTGCCAGTTTCACTATGATATGTCGTGCAGAAGATCGATTCAAGTTACGTCTGAAGGGAGTTCTCTGTGCCTCTTGGATTTCAATGCCTTTTTCCTTCCCCAGTTCAGGGAAGTTCTCAGCTATAATTTGTTCAAGTACCCCTTCAGCACCTTTCCCTCTCTCTTCCTCCTCTGGGATACCAATTATGCGTATATTATTTATTTTTAGTGTATCACTTAGTTCTCTAATTTTTCCCTCATACTCCTGGATTTTTTTATCTCTCTTTCTTTCAGCTTCCTCTTTTTCCATAACTTTATCTTCTAGTTCACCTATTCTCTCCTCTGCCTCTTCAAGCCGAGCCGTCGTGGTTTCCATTTTGTTTTGCATTTCGTTTAAAGCGTTTTTCAGCTCCTCGTGACTGTTCCTTAGTCCCTTGATCTCAGTGGCAAGAGATTCTCTGCTGTCCTGTATACTGTTTTCAAGCCCAGCGATTAATTTTATGACTATTATTCTAAATTCACTTTCTGTTATATTATTTAAATCCTTTTTGATCAGTTCATTAGCTGTTGTTATTTCCTGGAGATTCTTCTGAGGGGAATTCTTCCGTTTGGTCATTTTGGAGAGTCCCTGGAGTGGTGAGGACCTGCTGGGCACTTCCCCTGTGCTGTGGTGTATAACTGGAGTTAGTGGGCAGGGCCGCAGTCCGACCCGATGTCTGCCCCCAGCCCACTGCTGGGGCCACAGTCAGACTGGTGTGTGCCTTCTCTTCCCCTCTCCTAGGGGCGGGTTTCACTGTGGGGTGGCGTGTCCCGTCTGGGCTACTTGCACACTGCCAGGCTTGTGTTGCTGGGGATCTGGCGTATTAGCTGGGGTGGGTAGGCAAGGTGCACGGGGGCTGGAGGGGCAGGCTTAGCTCGCTTCTCCTTAGGTGATCCACTCCAGGAGGGGCCCTGTGGCAGCGGGAGGGAGTCAGATCCGCTGCCGGAGGTTTGGCTCCGCAGAAGCACAGAGTTGGGTGTTTGCGCGGAGCGAGCAAGTTCCCTGGCAGGAACTGGTTCCCTTTGGGATTTTGGCTGGGGGATGGGTGGGGGAGATGGCGCTGGCGCCTTTGTTCCCCGCCAAGCTGAGCTCTGCCGTCCGGGGGCTCAGCAGCTCTCCCTCCCTTTGTCCTCCAGCCTTCCCGCTTTCCGAGCAGAGCTGTTAACTTATGACCTCCCAGACGCTAAGTCGCGCTTGCTGTCGGAACACAGTCCGTCCGGCCCCTCCGCTTTTGCCAGTCAGACTCGGGGCTCCGCTTGGCCGGCGAGCCGCCCCTCCGCCCCGGCTCCCTCCCGCCAGTCCGTGGAGCGCGCACCGCCTCGCCGCCCTTCCTACCCTCTTCCGTGGGCCTCTAGTCTGCGCTTGACTCCGGAGACTCCCTTCTGCTAATCCTCTGGCGGTTTTCTGGGTTCTTTAGGCAGGTGTAGGTGGAATCTAAGTGATCGGCAGGACGCGCGGTGAGCCCAGTGTCCTCCTACGCCGCCATCTTCCGGAACCGACCTGTGCTAATGTTTTTAAAATCATGACCTAGCTACCCCTTCACATTTGAATTAAAATGTATTATTCTTTTTCTGATTATAAACATAATACATAAATTAAATCACTATAATATCACTACTGAAAAATAATCTTAGTTAATATTTTGATACAGTTTCTTCTATTATTATTTGTCATTATTATTATTCTATTTATTATTTAAAACATTTTAATTTCTATTTACTAGTATTTTATTGGCCCAAGAATAGTTTTCACAATATTTTAAAAATATAGTGTAAGAGACAGGTGCAAGACTGTTTCAAATGTTCTGGATGTAATCTAATGTCCATTGCTGCTTTGCCCTAAATAACCAGTATGGTTTCTCCTTTCTTATAAAAAGAGGTAAGATTTTATATTTTCTTTATTCATATTTGTTATGAAAGCTTGAAAACAAATACGATACCCAAATCACAGCAACTTTTTCTATTCTTTGATTTTTAAAATTTCATTAATCTTATAAAATCATTATTGCTTTTTGAAAGGTTTGAATAACATAATTTAAAGGACTCTCCTAGATTTTTAATGTTCTCACTACTCATCTGTCCAGGGTTCCTCCTAGAATAGCCTTATGATGGTATCCATAAAGTTCCAAGTGCAAGGACAAAGCAGACACTCAGTAAATACACACAGTTTTTAGAAATATTTAGCTATTTTATTCTATTGCACATAATACACTTCACTAAATGTTTCTGTTTTCAAGATTATTTTCAACTCAAAGGAACTCAGTTACAACAACTTTTATACTAACTGGAAAGCACCGGATCATCTCTGCCTTTGTATGAAATTTAATCTGATTATTACTATTTAGGAAGCCTTCAAATCTACCATTACAACAATATCATTTAAGTTGAGGACTTTAAGAGGCTCTTGGCTTTTTGTGGCTAGTCCATTGAGAGGAAAAATAATTAACATACTGTGAAGTACAATTTCCTAAAGTATTATTAAAAGAGTGCAAAGCATTTGAGGTTACAAAATCACTTTTGTGCATCAGAGGGCTCAAAATCCTGTCCAATAAATACAATAAAGAAAATTGGTGTTTTACATGTTTTTTTTTTTTTCAAAACTAAACATTTGAAGACTAGAGAATATGGAATTTTAGAATTAAAAGAGATCTTGGAAGGGGCACTGGGTGGCTCAGTTGGTCGAGCATCCAATTCTTGATTTGGGGTTCAGGTCATGATCCCAGGTCATAGGATGCAGCCCCATTTGGGCTCCACACTGATCATGGAGCCTGCTTGAGACTCTCTCTCTCCTTCTGCCCCTCTCCCCCACTTGCACTCTCTCTCTCTAAAATTAAATTAAAAAAGAAAAAGAGATCTTGGAAATATTCTATTTGAGGTCAAGTTACATTTTTTCTTTTTTTTTTTAATTTTAATTTTATTTTTAAGAGAGAGAGGCAGAGCATAAGCAGCGGAGGGGCAGGGAGAGAGGGAGACACAATCCAAAGCAGACTGCAGCCTCTGAGCTGTCAGCACAGAGGGCAACACAGGGGCCCAACACACAAACCATGAGATCATGACCTGAACCAAAGTCGGATGCTCAACTGACTGAGCCACCCAGGAGTCCCTATTACTTATTTTTTTTTAAGTGATAAATCTACTTCATTGCTAGAGGTTATATGAAGTACTATCTTAAGACCACTTTTAAGACTGATACTGGCTTCGATCATAGAAAAACTATATAATGGATAGTAAAACTATGTGTGGGAAACTGAACGGTTGGACACCTCCATAGCTGTTGAAAATTTTAATTTAGTCTTTAAGACTTTAACAGAAATTGATTCTCCAGTGTCATGTACTAGTAATGCTAGTGGATGCCAAGGTAGATTTTTTGTCTCTTAATTCCCAGATCAGTGGTTTCTCCACTGTTCCATGTTTCTCCTAACTAAGCTCTATGAAACTAGCTGATACATTGCCTGCCTAAAACCTCTATATGTAATGAGAACATAAAATTTAACTATAATATAAATTATTCAGTATTAAAAGCTAAGATTTAACTATAAAAATTATTCAGTATTAAAAGCTAAGTCTTGGGGCGCCTGGGTGGCGCAGTCGGTTAAGCGTCCGACTTCAGCCAGGTCACGATCTCGCGGTCTGTGAGTTCGAGCTCCGCGTCAGGCTCTGGGCTGATGGCTCGGAGCCTGGAGCCTGTTTCCGATTCTGTGTCTCCCTCTCTCTCTCTGCCCCTCCCCCGTTCATGCTCTGTCTCTCTCTGTCCCAAAAATAAATTAAAAAAAAAAAAAAAAAAAAAAAAACGTTGTAAAAGCTAAGTCTTTCATAAAAGTATTCATGAAACAATTTCATCAATTAATGATGATATAGTTAAGTTAAATACTATAGTATTACATTTTTGATGTCCCATCTATACTTAATGTTTTTGAACAGGGGGGCCTGAGTGACCCAGTTGGTTAAGCATCTGAATCTTGATTTCTGCTCAGATCATAATCTCCTGGTTCCTGAGATCAAGCCTTGAGTCAGGCTCTGCACTGACAGCATGGAGCTTACTTGGGATTCTCTCTCTCCCTTTCTCTTTACCCCTTTCCCATTTGCACCCTCTCTGTCTCTCAAAATAAATAAAAGACATTTAAAAAATAATAATTTTTTTGAACAAACCTGCAAGACATTTAAAATAATTACTTGTTCAAAAGCTTTAGAAAATTAAATTCATTGAGAACTAATTGTCAATGTTAATTAAGTATATATAGCAGTGAATAATGAATAAATTGTTAAAAGCTTTGCTTTCTAGAAGTGTATTTCAAACTAATCAAGATATTTTAGTTATATTGTTGTTTACAGCAGATAGTGAAATACTTGACAATATTTTTTTAATGAGTCACTTTAATATTAAAAATTTTGACATCTAACTTTTCTTGACTATTATTTCAAAATATTGCTTGTAATAATGAAGATTTTGAATGGAATGAACAATTAAAGAGATGTTACAGTGGTTATGGAATTTCTTATGCAACAGAAAATATTAGAAAAGCCAATGTTATTTGGGTATTTTGAAGTAGATGTATACAGAGTCATTAAACTCTCTTCCTTTAGTTCTTATATATTTACTTTAATATGATCACCTTGTATGGGAATTATTGTCACTGACAAGTTGACATTGATCTCTTTGAGGGTAAAGGTCACATCTTTGCCAAAGTTCATGGCCTGTAGTAAGATCAATTACTGATTGGAGATGGAATAAGGTATAAAAGGATAACAAAAATTACATTGGAAAAAACAGTTGCATAGGCGAGGTAAACCATATTCACGTATAATTTAGGACATGAATTAGAATGGTGATAAAGAAACTTTCTCATTTTACTCTTCATCTTTATCTTGATCCTTTGTTATTTCCTATACAAGTTCTTCCAAATATTTTGTCCCATAGTTCACTCATATTGTGGATTTTTTTCAATAATGTTGTTCTCTAGGTTGCATAGTTTGGATTTTGAATACGTTAGATAATGAGAATTATCTTTTCTCCTGTAGTGCCTAATCTGCTATTAACCTCATACGTTATATTTTCATTTCTAGAATTTTCATGAGGATCTCTTCTCTGTACCTTCCATTTCTTTCCAAATCATGTTCATACTTTCTCCAATCCTCTCTTTCCCTCTTTCTTTCACACATGCAGTTTTCATCTCTTAATCTACTATTTCTATCATGTGCATAATTTTTAAAATATTTCTATTTATTATTTTTCACTATTTTAACTTTACACTGATTCTTATTAAAAATATATATATATGTATATGTATATATATATATACATATACATATACATATTGTTCTTGGATGCACTAAAGTTAAATGAAAACAGTTTGATGCTTTGGAAGTTCATTTCTTAACTTTGTTTGGTGGTGCTCAAACAGCCTTTAGTCAGACAAATTTGGTCCTATTCCTAAGAAGATCCCCTCCTGATACCCTCCTAAGGACCCCACCCAGTGTCCAAAGTCTGATTGGGAGGCACGTGAAACACTCCATACCCTTTCTAAGCAACTTTACCTGCTGTCCAATATAAGATACACACACACACACACACACACATACACACACACACACACACACACACACACACACGTTCTTTAAGATGGGAGGGCAATTTCTTTCCTGGTTACTTCATCATAGCCCTAAATCAGGTCCCTTTTCCAATATTTTGAATGTGAAAAAGCATTTAATTTTCAGGCAAAGATTTAAAGGTTACAGATGTATTTACCTCTACTGCTTCCTAAAATGGTAACCAGAAAAATAATAAAATGTTTATAACAGAACCTATAAAACCTTACAAAAGGGAGATAAAAGTAGCAACATTTTAGCAACTGGAAGGCAGATGATTAGTACCAAACTGGAGACAAAAGAAACCTAAATTCCAAGTAGTCAGTGGAGACAGCCAAGAAACAGTTCAGGATGCACATCATAATCCCCCCAAATCTGTGAACATCAGCAGTAATCAGTACCTCTAGAGAGAAAAGTAAATATTGAACTTAAAAAAAGAGTATTTTGACTAAATCACTAATGCACTATACCAAGAGAAAAAGAAAACAAAACCTCAAAAGGTTAGGTACTGTATCATTATATTTATATAGTAGTCTGGAAAAGGTAAGCCAAGTCTTCAGACAATCGCTTAGAAGAAAAGGTCAAGGAAAAAGTAAAGAATTGATCTCTCTGTCCTACAATTTAAGAACACATTCTGAGTTGATGTTGCTTCATTTATTAATGCCCTCTCAGAATGATTTTGTAAGTTGGTTATACATATATCTATGTTTTTCTAACCTTATTTATCCACAACTGCAAAATGAGTTATTTGAATGCATTGTTGAATCAATATACCCCAGGTCTAAGTTATTACCTTGATCTAACTCCCATAAAAAGAGATAGATTAACTGTGATGTTTCTTTAATTTCTTTATCCAGAGATATTTTAAAAGTATCCATGGAAATGTTTTCCAGAATGTTAAAAAGGTTTTGCCTTTAAACTTCTGTGTCCGTAGATTCTGGCATTCACTAAACTCTTTTAGAAAATTAAGTAGCAGTTGGGCATCCTGTAGCTCTGATATGTTTCATATTTTCCACGGTTCATCAAATATTGACATATTCTCTGAGAAACTGCATTTCCCCTTTCATTTAGTACCATGGAGGCAATGTTCATGACCTAAAACCCAAATTCCTTAAATCTAGCTTAGTACTCTCTGATGAAAACAAACAATGGGTCCATTTATTTTGTTCCCTTTCATATTCTAAAGTTTTCTCATCTTAGAAAGTGTCTTGAATTTTAATTCTAAATTTATATAATATTTTCTAATTATTGTTGGATTTTGAAGTATATTCATATGAGAGAGGATTCTGTCTGAATAATCAGTGATATCTTAATTCATCTTTTTAAAGAATCAGATCAAAGCAACACATTGAGTCATAATAGATGCTACTTTTTTCAAGAAGCATTGTTAGAACTTTTATTTGAATTTATTTTAAAATTTAAGAGTAATACAAAGAATCTGCCTATACTCTTTACCCAGATGCATTAATTGATTCATTGTTTTATTATTTCTAGACTCTTTTCTCTGGACCAATTGACAGTAAATTGGAGATAATGTAACTTTTATACATAACAATTTTACTGTTTACTTCTAAAATTTACAGTTACCAAAGTAAAATATTAACAATGAAACATTTCTTCCAGATGAGATTAGCATTTAAGTAGTGGACTCAGTAGAATAGATTGCCCTCCTCAATGTGGATGAGCATCATCCAAACTGTTGAGGGTCTGAATAAAACAAATGTAAAGAAAGGAGGAATTCACTCCTTTTTTCCTTCACCACTGTTAAGTTGGGCCATGTCATCTCATCTTCTCTGGACCTAAGACTGGAATGCACATTATTGGTTCTTCTGGTTCTCCAGTTCTGTGTCTGGTACCATTGGTTCTGTTTCTCTGTGAAACCCTAATACAATATTCAAATGTTATCAATTGTCCCAATAATATCCTCTATGGATCCTTTCCTGTCCCCCAAGCTAGGATCCAACTTAGGATCATGCAGTGAGGTTAGTTATGGTTTCTTATTCTCCTTTCATATATAACATTTCTGCAGTATTTTTTTATTGTTGTTTTTCATGTACTTGATATATTTGAAAGTAACAGTTATTTGATAGAATGTTCCTCAATTTAAGCTTGTCTGATGTCTCTTCATGATCAGAACATTTTGATGCATTTTTAGGAAGAATACCAAAGAAATGACACAGAGTCCTTCTCAGTACATATTAGGAAGCACGTGATGTTGTTTAGTCCCATTATTGGTGATGTCAACTTTAGTCATTTGGTTAAGTGATGTCCACAAGATTTCTTCACTCTAAAGTTATTATTTTTTTCTCTTTGTAATTAATGAGTACATTATAGAGTCTGGATAAATAAATTTCATATTCATCACTGAACTTTTAATCACTAAGTTTAACATCCATTTAAGAAAACAGATTATTACTATGATTGTTGTCAAATAGATATTTTCTAGGGTTATTAACTAAGACCTCATTCCTCTTTGCCCCTCCTCTTCTCATCCTTCCTTTCTTTTCTTTCTTTCTTTTCTTTCTTTCAGTTCTTTCTTTCTTTCTTACTGTAAACCTATGTGTTCATATTTTATTCAATGAGTTACTATCTTTATTAAAAATGATGGTAAAATTGTCCCAGATTTAGCCAGTGGGAAATCTGTGTCTATGTCCATGCTTGTCATTTTTTTGAACACTTCCTTAATTTCTAGGACAAGATATTCTGGACTCATTTTTACTTTCCCTGTCTCAGTTATGGAATCAACCATATTCCAAAGAATCTCTGGTCTCTTTAGACTTTATTTAGAAACCAACATCTGAACCAGTAAGTATTTTTCCAAGCATTAAGTTAAATTTATTCACATTTCTTAGAGGAAAGTAACAATTTCATAGCTAAAGAAATAGAAAACTACTGGGGGTGCCTGGGTGGCTCAGTCGGTTGAGCGTCCGACTTCGGCTCAGGTCATGATCTCACAGTCTGTGAGTTTGAGCCCTGCATTGGGCTCTGTGCTGACAGCTCAGAGCCCGGAGCCTGTTTCGGATTCTGTGTCTCCCTCTCTCTCTGACCCTCCCCCGTTCATGCTCTGTCTCTCTCTCTCTCAAAAATAAATAAACGTTAAAAAAAATTTTTTTAAAGAAATAGAAAACTACAGGTAATTTTCCAGAAGTTATGAAAATAGTAAATAGCATATGGAAGTTCTTAGTCTCCATATCTTGATTTTAGTTGGCTGTCATATTAAATAACAGCTGATTCTTACTGTGATTGTATTTCACAGTAAGGTTTATCCATTCATTTAAAATACATTTTACTGGGGCACCTATCTGGCTCAGTAGGTTACGCATCTGACTTCGGTTCAGGTCATGATCTCATGGTCCATGGGTTTGAGCCCCATGTTGGGCTCTGTGCGGACAGCTCAGCTCAGAGCCTAGAGCCTCCTTCAGATTCTGTCTCCCTCTCTCTTTACCCTCCCCTGTTCACACTCTATTTTCCTATGTCTCTCAAAAATAAATAAACATTTAATTTTTTTAAAAAAATAAGTAAATAAAATATGTTTTACTAAGCACTTATAGCTACTTCTATAAACACCAGAGATATAACAATGAATAAATTGAATAAAATCCCTGCATTCATGGAACTTATTTTCCAATAGGGGAAGGCAGTCAATAAGAAAGAAAAATGTTAATTATAGTATATTTTAGATGATTAAAACTGTTACAAAGAAAAAAAACAGGGAAGGGAATAGAGTATATCAGATGGGATGTCAAATATACCAGATGGTGCTGCAATTTTGAATAGACTGGTCCAGGAAGGCATCAGTAAGAACGTTCCACCCACATAAAGACCTGAAGCTGATAAGGGAGATATCACATGAATATTTGGGACCAGCACAATCCAGACAGAGGAAGAGTGTGTGCCAGGCACTGATGTTGAAACATGCCTTGTATAGTAGAACAGTAAGAAAATGTTTGTGGCTGAAGTGATACGGGAAAGGAAGGGAGTGGTAAGCCATGCGGTTGGTAATGCTCTTGTGCTTCCCTCAATAAAAATAGAATAAGTAGATTTTTACAGATACCAAAACAAAATTATGATTTAAAAAGCAAATGAATATTATACTTATAGCAAAAGCATATAAAAATTAAAATAAAATTTCAGAAATCAAAATGAAGTTTAAAATAAACACATATTAAGGATATGAAAATATCAAAAATTGGGCACAGAATCTCTTACATGGTGGTCACTCAGTCTTGACTTTGGTCATGAAATGTTTAAGAGAATAAGAGAGGCATATATAGGCAACATTAGGAACTGAGAAGATCAGAAATTAGCACTAAAACATAAATGAACACACAATAGAAGATTATAATTATTTGGAAAACAACATAGGTTTTTTTTGCAAATTATTATAAAAAAAAGAATGTATCTTCATTGGAAAATTATTATAATATAAATAGAATTAAAGGAAAATAATATAAAATTTCTATTACATGCCAACATTATTTCATATATTCTTAGATACTTCTTTATTTTTATTTCTGTCTCTATCTCTATCACCTCCATCTCTATCCCTATCTATATCTCTGTTTCTATCATCTCTATCTCTATCTCTTTCTCAACTTTATAGGAGGCTAGATGCTGGAGAGAAATATGTCTTCTGTGCAATTCCTGTTTGTTGGTATAGTTGCCACACAGCTTTAAAAGTTTATGTTACCACTCAGTTCTAAGTTGTTTGAGATTTATGTAAGGTAAAACACATACATTGTCCTAAAACCTCAGGAAAATCTACAGCGATATACAAATTTGGGGACACTGAGTTGCTTAGGGAACACTGAGTAAAAGGCAAAATGTACAAGGGCTGGGTTGCAAATTCAGCACTTCCAAGAATGAGGAACCAGATAACTTTAAGAATATAAATCCAATCCAAACAGTAACTGCTGCCAATAATTCTAACAGTAAGTGCTTTCTCACATTTCTATACACTGGTGAACTTTTTAAAAAATTTTTATTCTTTACCAAATTCATTTATTCAACCTATATTAATTCATCAATCATAATTGTAGGCTCTGGGAGCACAATATCAAACAAAGCCAATTCTTTGTGCTCACAATACTTACATTATTGTAAATATTTGTGAGTGTGTTTGAGAAATCAGCAAGGGAAATTGGGGTGAGAGTAAAATAGACAATAAATAATGTTTACATGAAAAATAATAACATAAATGAAATAAATAATTGGTAGATGCAAAATGATATCCCATCATGTTAATTGTCCTCTTATTTGTGAGGATGGGTTTCAAGAACATGTATGTCTCTTATTTGTAACAGTAACTGAATAAAAATCCTATTCTTGCTGGTCTCCTTGTAAGCCCTGAGGAAGTCACATGATCTGCCTTTTTTATCAAGTCAACAATTCAAATCTTTGAGTCCTTTCAAAAGACATAAATTTCCATTCTAATCTACTAGAAATTATCTCCTCTCAGAGTTTGCTCATATACTGAGAATATTGTAATACATTCAAATCTTATTCAAGAATCAAGAGTGCATTTATCTTTCCTGTATCACCTGAAAGACTTCCACCCCCTTACTACAATTTGTTTCTCCCTGCTGCTTCAATGATATCTCTAATTTCTTGCCTATTGACATGAACTTCCTTTTATACAAATTGCTTTTAATTAAACTCTCTAGTTTTTATGGTTGAGATCTTTTATCAATTATATTAAATCATGAATTTTATCTGTACATGGGATTACATCCCCAAAGCATATCCTTTCTATATTAGGGAGCTCATGAAGCTAATAAAATAATTGGAAACCTATTTATTGTGGCTTCATCTATGCTTGTTTACCCCTTTTTTTCTCATCATTGACTACTCTTGCATATGAACTTAAATTATTGTTAAAGAATTTTTAATGGATTTTGTCCCTAGTAGTTTGCTTCCTGGTTTTCCATATTTCATTTGCTGTGTGAAGCAGTTTTGCATTTTAGATTGTCTCCAGATTAACAAAACAGAACTGTGATTCTTGAATGTCATTAGCAATAGAAAAGAGAGCCCATTAACTAGCATTTATTAAATGTTCACTATGGTCCAGATATTGCTATAGAAACATTACAGGATCTATCTCATGTAGTTCTTATGTTAATTCATTGTTTCTTTTCTATAGTGAGTTTAAAGAACAGCAATTATTGTAAAACATTTTATAAGGGTGGAAATTCTGACTCATGGCTTTGCTATTCCCCTGCTGTACTCCCTTTAGTTGGGGTGATATTTTTTTATTATTATGAAATAAGTAATGCATTTTCATAAAGGTAGTCAAGGTTTATTGTTTTTGTTAGGAGATTTCTGTTTATGCAGAAACAATCATAACTGCAGCCTCAGACACTTAAGGTACATGTTTGTGTCCTGTTTATGCTACTAGTGTATCAAGATTTAGTGGAGGGGTTCTGCTTATCATAGTCACTTGAGGATTAAGGCTAATGGAAGCCTGTCTTTGTACTTCCAAAAACACCTCATTGTGGAAAAAGAACTTGGTGAATCATAATCTAGCTCACGAAGTTTCTTCCTGGAAGGGAAATATACCAATTCCATCCATATTTCATTGTTTACTGATGAGGGAGCATTGGGAAAGCTGAGGGCAAAGTACAAGCTAACACTACCCCCCTCCTCCAGGTGGGATATGTGTGATATTCCTCGAACACTCCTGGCTACCCAAAAACAAAGGAGAGGGGTTTAAGTGCTTGCCATGGTGATGTGGGAAACCAAAGCAAATGAAAAATTAAATTCCCTTACTGCCTATAGCCCATTGACAAGTCCTTGAAACAGTCACAGTGACCTCCTTCTCAGAGTTCAGCTGCCTCAATGATGACACTTTGCTAGGGGCAAAGGGGAATCTTGGCCTAACCCTCCAGGAACCTATAAGTCTACTTTAACATATAAAAATTCCTTTGGAAACTTTCTTTATATCAACTCCCCAAAGATATATGCTGGCAATCATACTCCAAGCTTATGGCCCCCTGATACACTTTTGAAGGGTCTCATGACTGAGATTTTAGTAAATGGTAATAAATGACATTTTCCTAACAGCACATAGCTTCTCAAGGTTCTGGAAACCTTGCTTCCAAAACTCCTTAGAGACTTACTCTATCCCTAACCCCCTCGCAACCTGAAGATATATATAATTAGTTCCCAGTTACAACCCTAATGCAGCTCTTTCTGCCCAAGGCTCCTGTCCCTGTGCTTTGATAAAATCACCTTTTGCTCCCTTTTTTATTTCTTGATTCACACCAGTTTCCTTTCCGTTCTTAGCAGAAATTTTATTTATGAAAAGAAATCCCTCTCTTTCTTCTCTCCCCCCTTACCGCAGACAAAGAAAATTGCATACCAAAGGCCCTCAGGTTAAAAAAAAAAAAAGAATTTGGCTCATTTGAGTAACTGAGAAAAGGGAAGTGTGTCTGGGCCATAGTAAATAAGAGAAAGCATTGACATCTATGTAACTGTTTCTAATGCAATGCCTTTTCTCTTCCCCATAGGCAAATTCATATACTCCGAAATAGAGTTCAAATTATTTTCTTTCCAATCAGGTGCCCTTGTCCTCTCTGGCCCAACATGCCCTTCTTTGAATCTGATTTTTCTGTGATTTCCTCATTCTGAAAGGTTCACTCAGAAAGGCTCATACTTTTGGGGCGCCTGGGTGGCGCAGTCGGTTGAGTGTCCGACTTCAGCCAGGTCACGATCTCGCGGTCCGTGAGTTCGAGCCCCGCGTCAGGCTCTGGGCTGATGGCTCGGAGCCTGGAGCCTGTTTCCGATTCTGTGTCTCCCTCTCTCTCTGCCCCTCCCCCGTTCATGCTCTGTCTCTCTCTGTCCCAAAAATAAATAAAAAAATGTTGAAAAAAAAAAATTTTAAAGAAAGGCTCATACTTTCACTTACCCAATTGTCTTAACTACATCTGGCTTCCCACTCCTGCTGTCCCAGAGGGTTTCATCATGTATCACATTTTAATATATTGCCTTTGACATCTGGCACATGCAGTTCTTTGCAAACAGTGGGTTTCCAACGAATAAACTGGCCAAATGTGTGAACTATTACAAGTAACAAGTCAGGCATACACAATATGCCTTTGATTATTTTCTTAACAAATATTTGTGAGTACCATCTCTGTGTTCGGCAATATGTTGAGCAGTGGGAATGCAATGATAGTGTCTGCTGTGAGCAAGTCAATGATCAACACTCCCATTGTAAGTGACCAGTGAAAGAAATTGTAAATGTGCTTGCTTGTCTAAGAGCAGAAAAATAGAGGGAGAGAGGAACAGTAACAGACATGGCTGGCCAGTGTTCAGTGGTGGTGGGAGTGCTAATACATGACCAGCAACATAGAGATAAGAGTCAAGTGAATGGGCTCAGTTCTGTGGCCCTTTCCAGTTCTCTTGGAGGCAGGTCTGAATTTAGTAGTCAAGAAGTGAGTCTTGACTGTGAGTACTCTTACTCACAGAGTAAGAGGCTGGAGGATAAAAATGAAGTAAGAACAGGTTCATTGTCTCATCACTGGGAGGTAAGGTCATATAAGAACACAAGGGCCCACCCGTGATCCTTCTTCTGACACATTCTCTTTGATACATATTATGTTCTAGGAACAAGGGATACACTGGGGAACAGACAGGATTATATATGTCATCAACAAAAAGTTTGCATCATAGTTTCCAAGATGTGCCAAAGTTGTAAGATTCACATTCTATTAGTTATTGTGTGATTGGTCTTGCATGGGGCCTAGCCAACACCCACTGCAGAGGACTAAGAATACATAAATCCCAAAGAAGGGAATGACTGCTCCTAATGGTTTCTGAGTACCATGATTTGGCAACTGCTTCCTTCTTGAGAGATAGTATAACACTGACTTAGAGGAAAGCAGAATACAGAATGGAAGGAGAAAGAGGTCACTCACTGAGTTGCTTCCTCTTCAGTGAAAGACTTCAACTGCCATCCACCTGATGTCACATTGGTTGAACTCTGGGATTCAAGATTGCCATTTGTGGATGTTCTTGTGACCTGAGAGTAATTACAGTAGCTATAGAATAGTTTTTCTGCCCCTTGAGAGAACTATGACTCACATGCAGGCTTTTGTAATCTCACATAACAGAAGAGAACTGTATCTCAGAAAGGTTAAGGTGGAATGTTGTTAGTGTTGCACTCACTTAACCTATTCACCTCCAGAAATGCCATAGCCAGTGTGTGAGTCCTTAAACAAATCTGAACTTTCTCACTGCATGTGAGATGCCTCAGACTTAACATTTTAATAAAGTAAAAACAGTGCATGATTTTCCTTTCCCTGAGTCCATAAGTGGAAACAGTCAATCTGGGTCATTATATTTAGTGTATTAAAGCAAATGTTTTTATAGTATGCCTACTCTTCCCTCCATTCAAGCTAGGTTCTCAAAACTATTTTAAGAATTACAAATACAGGGAAATTGACCTTCAGTTAGGTACAACTCAGTGAACTTAAATGTGAATATGGCATGGAAGAAAAAACTATATATGTATATGTATATATACACACACACACACACACTATATATATATATATATATATATATATATATACTATATATACTATATATACTATATATACCATATATATAGTAACCGTATTAAATAACTAAAATCACCTGATAATGAATTCAGGAATCAGCATCCCACCTCTACTCTTTCATAACCAGTTTTATCTAGGTCATTTTAAGAATATCTGATTCTATGCTATCTGGGTTCAAATTCAGATCCTGTTTTAATAATTTCTTTGTTCTTGTGAGAGGTGAGATGATTCATTTTCAGAAATACCAAATAAAAGCTGTCTAGTTAACAGTAGGTTTACAACCTATCGGAAATATGTACGAACCCCCTCCCCACCATCCACAATGGAGTCCCAAACCGTTAGATACTTCACCTTGCTGATTCTTATTGCCCTCTCCATTTGCAAGCTTATTTTTCATGGGCTTTGCAATGAGCAGGAGCCAAAGAACAGAAATTTCTTCCTGACTTCAAGGAATCTATATTTGTTCCAATCAGACTACTTTTTGCCTTACATGGGCATAGGCAGCTTTTGAGTAAGGTTGTAACCTCTATAGTATTCAGCCAATGAGGAATCAGGGGAGGGACTTCACGCTAGGAGATAAATTGCCTGCTGTAACCGCCCAGAGTGTGCCTGTCCATCACACACCTGCTCCTGCAAGAACACTGATTAAAGCCTCCCTTCACTGTGCTCTCTGATCTCCCAATCTCCTCTGATTGGGTCAGTGGGCTTATTTCTCACAGTGCTTTTGAGTTTTATCCCCTGGTAGACATCATGTAGGCTCTGGCAGCTGTTCCTCACTCATTTATTCAAAAATTATTGTGTCTTCTATTCTGCGGGTACTTGATATATGTTAATGAAGAAAACAGAAATCCTTACTCCCGTGAGGCTCACAGTGTTGACATTTATGTTCATTAGCACTTTTACATTTTATTTTCTTTATTTACTCTTCTATCCAGTATGACACTTGTTCCTACATTTTCCTGTATTATCCTCTGATTCTTGCTGTCTGTTAATAGTATATAGGAAATACTGACCTGGACACATAGATACCTCCTTTTATCTATATTTTCACATCAATCTATTGCTTTACCTAGTCCTGTAAATAATTGGCCATCTGTGCATAGCACAAAATAATAATACGATACTTCTGAACATAATTATCATCAACAAAACTGAAAATCTTTGTCCGTATCTACAAACTCACTTTTTGAAAAGTTATTAGAAAACTATCCGTTATTAAAAAATTTCTTTTTGAATGCTAAAGCAATTCTAATTGTTAAAATGATACCATAATGACCCTTTTTCAATAAAATAAAAGGTATTGGCCATTCTCATAAACATTATCCCATTTGATTCCAAATTAAAAAGATAACAGAACCTTTATTAAAAGCCTGTGTTCTAGTTTTCACTGAAGTATTATATTCAATCTATAATTAGCAAGCAGCAAGGTAATGATAATAATAAATATAAAAAGATGGGTGCCTGGGTGGCTAAGTTGGTTAATCATCAGACTTCAGCTCTGATCATGATCTTGTGGTCTATGAGTTCTAGCCCCAGGCTCTGTGCTAACAGCTCAGATCCTGGATCCTACTTCGGATTCTGTGTCTCCCTCTCTCTGCCCCTCCCCTGTTCATGGTCTGTTTTTGTCTCTCTCTGTCTCAAAAAATAAACATTAAAAAATAATAATAAATATAAAAAGAAATGGAGGAATATAGAATATAGAATTCTTGTAAGTTAAAAAATAATAAAAATTATAATTCTAGTTTTAGTTGCAGAAAAAATCAATTTCTTGGATGAAGAACTATAATGCAAAATATTTTTAATGTTAGAATGTTTTGTTTTTTACTAAAAAGTTTCATGAGCTCTTATGTTTATACACCATGAATTAGGAGCGCCTGGGTAGCTCAGTTGGGTGAGTGTCCAGCTCTCTATTTTGGCTTGGGCTAGGGTCATAATCTCATGGTTGTGGGATTGAGCACTGCCTCCGGCTTCACACTGAGCGTGGAAACTGCTTGGGATTCTCTCTCTCTCTCTCTCTCTCTCTCTCTTTCTCTTTCTCTTTCTCTCTCTGCCTCTCCCCCATCCCCCCCCTCAAAATTAAATAAGTAAAAAAAAAACACAAATAATAAACAACCACCATGAATTAAATATCTTTTGCGAACCTGTTCTTTATGTGCAGTTGAATTGCCACACTTCCAAAGTTCATGACACATATATATAAGTAGGAATGAGAGAGCAGAGTACATTTTGTGTGACTATTAGTATTTATTAAGTGCAGTTACGGAAGTTACCAAAAAGATGTGCATTTAAGAGAGGATGACTTCTTTCCCTCTTGGGTGAAGAAGGAAATGAAGGAAAGCCATAATGAGGGAAGCTTTCAGAATGACAGAGCAGGGGATGTAGAGGGGCTCAGAAGGAAATAGAACAAATTTCCTGATGGAAGATGCAGTGATTTAGAGAGAAAGGCAACATTTGATAATCAATTAATATAAAAGAAGAAGTCAAAATGAAGTTAGAGCCATATAATCAGGGTAAAGCAGAAATAAGTAACAGGAATCTGACAGACTGACTTTTAAGCTTTCCTTTTCTCTCCTGTCCAATGCCTGAGTGTGTTTAATAGATTGCCTAAATCCAATGAGAATGAAAAGCTCATTCTGAACATTTTAACATTATTTATAGTATCGAATATAGATTTAAAATTATGTCACATAAATGTATACATATCCATACATACATATGCACAATACTAATTTAGTACTTCCTTAGTATTGTCCATCAAAGAGTATTCACAAAATGGTTTGGTATTACCTACATCTATTTTGGAAGAAGGGAAATTCAACAATACAACATGCCTAAATTGTGAAACCTACTAGATATAGATGACATCTAATTTTTTTATCATTTATTATTCTCCACTAGAAAATACATTGTCCAAACTAAACTCAAATGCCTTTGTTACTGTGAGTTGAAGATTATCAAGTAACACATTTAGAATACTCCATAATTAATAGTTGGTGCTATTTAAATTTACTTACTGGGAATTGATTTCATCCATCAGGCTAGAGTTAACAAACATGAATTTATGTGTAATTCAGGCAAATTTTAAATTTTGGAGGATTTTCTAATTTACACCCTATGTCATTTAAGTGAAATTCACTTAATTATTGTGAGGTTCAGTTTCCTCTTCTATATAACAATCACCTCCTTCACAAAATTTGATTGGGCTCAAATATGTTAATTTCTATCTTATTAATATTAAAACTGGATAAACATATTTTCAGTAATGTTACATTTACTATATTTCAGAGATATTCTATATTTTTATGTCACCTTCCTATTCAATATGATAAATTCCTACTAAAAACAAATAACTTCTCTTAAAAACTCTAGTCAAAAAGTGATGGCAAATAGTTCACTAAGGATATTTGTGTATACTCAAAATCTCCATATAACATTTAAAATAACTAACTTACTTGCAATGACTCACCTTTTTTTGTTTGTTTTAAGTAAATTCTTATCTATGTAAGTGATAAATAATACAAAGCTTCCAAACTGGGTATGATATGGCATTTAGGTAAGCCACAGATGAGTTTAGTGTGCCATGAAATATCAATGTTTAAAAAAATGTTTTATAGTAATACAACATTCAAAACTATTTTTTAATGTTTATTCACCTCGAGAGAGACAGAGAGAGTGTGCACGAGTGGGGTAGGGGCAGAAAGCGAGGGAGAGAGAGAGAGAATGCCAAGCAGGTTCAGTGTTCTCAGTGTGGAGCCATGGGGATCTACTCACGAACCATGAGATCATTGATCTGAGCCAAAATCGAGAGTTGGACACTTAACCAATTGAGCCACTCAGGCTCCCCAACATTCAAAATCATTTTAACAACGAACTAGGAATTTTGCAACAACTGTAAAAAATATTTGGGCAATATTAATACAGCTCAGCACCTCAGCCTGACCTTTGCCTTGAAACACCAAGAAAGTGCAGTTATTACTTTAGATATAAGTTAGATAGCAAAGTTCTTTATTTTTACTGTGTATGTAAAGGCCTAGTGTTTAATTTAATAATTCTGGTTTCACAGTATCTTTGTAAAAAGTGTATTCTAATTTACATCTTTATTAATAGCATTAGTAGTAGTACTTGGTATTGCTTGATTCCATATAGAATATAATTGACTACAGTGTTAGTGGCTGATTTTTGGCTTTCAGTATTAACAACTTCTCAAATTATTGCTCATGATGGAAATGTTGTCATGAATTACTGCTTGTTTTTCCAAAATACTAGTTTTTATTTTTTAAAAATAAATAAATAAAAATTATTTAATTTAATAATTCATAAAAGGGGCTATTATACCTCCAGGAAATTATTACTTTTTTGAATTTTAGATATACATCAGCATAAAATATATATTACTTTAAAATAATTTTAGCCATTAAGTTAAAATTAATATAAACTATTTCATATACTGCACACCAGCTTAATGATGGCTAATATAAGGATTTTCTCAAATTTAATTCATACTCCTTATAATATTTCTCTTCCTTAGCCTAAGGATCTTATGTACATGGAAAACTTATGAAATAGAGGAATGATACTAACCAGACCGTGTACCTGACCAAAAAACAAACAAAAAACAAAAAACAAAACACTAAGGTAGGGAAGCTGAGGGGACTCTAGTTTAGAAAGTTTCCATTTCTGCCAGGCATGTTTACTCCTGTTCTAGATTTTACCTTACATCTGAGTGAGAACCAAAGAAGTTCTTTTCCCACTTCAAGGGGGAAAAAAAGTTAACCATTCTTTGAGTTTTGTCAGAGGCCCTGAGCATCTGATAACGCCTAAGAAAAGCTGAATCCCACACCTGTTCCGGACATTAGCTTCAAACAAGCCTCAGCTGATGCTGGCATCAGTATCCATATCTTCAATGATTTATAAAATATACCTAGTATTCACCTGTTACTAGCATTGATTGGACCCTACCCCTGGCTTCCTGAAGGAACATGAATCCTGGACCTCTTTCCCAATATACACCCCTAAATATAAGCCCCAAATGATGACAAGACTCATTCTCCTTTTCTTTCGTATCCTCCCAGAACCTGCTGGTCTGTTCCACTCTGTCTGTTATACTCTATCACTCACACTACTCAGTCAACTCTGTTTCACTTCCTCTGGCATGTGATTTGATTTCTATCCTACACGAAGCCAACAACCCTCACCCATGCTCCTATGGGGACCCTCTTCTGGGCACTCAGACCCAGCCTGCTTGCATCAAAACCAAAAAAAAAAAAAAAAAAAAAAAAGGTTGAGCTCATTTCAGCTTTTTTTTTATAAGTACAAATTAAGAAACAATATGTTTCCATGAGATTATTACAACATTTTCATATCAAGCTGAAGAAGCTGTTTAGAAAATACTGCAATCAAAAGCTAAATCCAAAATGTTTCACATAACTACAAAATTACTTATTTTCCCAGCTGACTTGCAATTTTTAAAGCTACATTTTACACCACTAGCACAAAGAAATAAATGTTTTCTATTGAAACAAACTCATAACATGAAGTGACAACATGTCAAGTGGCATAAAAACAACACAAAGTCAGATGATTGTTAGACTTCAAAAAGTCTGTATTGCACATTGAATTTACAGTCAGTCCATATGCATGGTTAATAGTACTAAATGGAATTCTTGAAGAGAAAATTTTGAATTAAATGTATTTATTTGGCAAAAACATGCCAAAACATTCTTCAAAGCAATGAACGAAAACTGTAAACAATGAGATACTATGGAAACTTGCCTAGTGAGTGCCATGAAGGGGAAGCTGTAATGAGACAAGAGGATGCACATTTAAATTTTTTTTAATGTTTTTATTTATTTTTGAGACAGAGAGAGACAAAGCATGAGCAGGGGAGGGACAGAGAGAGAGGGAGACACAGAATCCAAAGCCGGCTCCAGGTTCTGAGCTGTCAGCTCAGAGCCCGACGCGGGGCTCGAACTCACAGACTGTGAAATCATGACCTGGGCTGAAGTCTGACGCTTAACCAACTGAGCCACCCAGGTGTCCCAATTTACATCTTAATTTAGAAAACAATGAGATGCAGTTAAGTATTGTTTTAGTCAGACTTCAAGCTGTTTTACAAAGCTGTAATCAAGACAGTATGGTTCTGGCACAAGAACAGACACTCAGATCAGTGGAACAGAATAGAGAACCCAGAAATGGACCCACAAACGTATGGCCAACTAATCTTTGACAAAGCAGGAAAGAATATCCATGGAATAAAGACAGTCTCTTCAGCAAGTGGTGCTGGGAAAACTGGATGGCAACATGCAGAAAAATGCACCTGGGCCACTTTGTTACACCATACACAAAAATAAACTCAAAATGGATGAAAGACCTAAATGTAAGACAGGAAGCCATCAAAATCCTTGAGGAGAAAGCAGGCAAAAACCTCTTTGACTTTGGCCACAGCAACTTCTTACTCAACACATCTCCGGAGGCAAGGGAAACAAAAGCAAAAATGAACTATTGACACCTCATGAAAATAAAATCTTCTGCAGAGCGAGGGGAAACAATCAGCAAATCTAAAAGGCAATCAATGGAATAGGAGAAGATATTTACAAACAACATATCAGATAAAGGATTAGTATCCAAAATCTCTAAAGAACTTATCAAACTCAACACCCAAAAAACAAATAATCCAGTGAAGAAATGGGCAAAAGACATGAATAGACACTTCTCCAAAAAAGACATCCAGATGGCCAACTGACACATGAAAGAGTGCTCAACATCAGTCATCATCAGGGAAATACACATCAAAACCACAATGAGAAGTCATCTCACACCTGTCAGAATGGCTAAAATAAACAACTCAGACAAGGACAGATGTTGGCGAGGATGTGGAGAAAGAGGATCTCTTTTGCATTGTTGGTGGCAATGCAAGCTGGTGCAGCCACTCTGGAAAACAGTATGGAGGTTCCTCAAAAAATTAAAAATAGAACTATTCTATGACCCAGCAATTGCACTACTAGGTATTTATCCAAGGGATACAGGTATGCTGTTTCAAAGGGACACATGCACCCCAATGTTTATAGCAGCATTATCAACAATAGCCAAAGAATGGAAAGAGCCTAAATGTCCATTGATGGATGAATGGATAAAAAAAATTGGTATATATATACAATGGAGTATTACTCAGCAATCAAAAAGAATGAAATCTTGCCATTTGCAACTACATGGATGGAACTAGAAGGTATTATGCCAAGCGAAATTAGAGAAAGACAAATATGACTTCACTCATATGAAGGCTTTAAGATACAAAACAGATGAACATAAGGGACGGGAAGCAAAAATAATATAAAAACAGGGGGATAAAACGTAAGAGACTCTTAAATATGGAGAACAAGCAGAGGGTTACTGGAGAGGTTGTGGGAGGGGGGATGGGCTAAATGGGTAAGGAGCATTATGAATCTACTCCTGAAATTATCGTTGCACTATATGCTAACTTGGATATGAATTTAAAAAAATAATTTTTTTTTAAAAAAGTATAGTTTTAGTCATAGAGAAGATCTCATATGTAACTTATCTGGTAGATTTGAATAATTAAATCAGTAAATATCTCAAATTACTCAATCTAGTAACATCAAAGTTGCTAGACTCACCTCTTTTTATCTTTGATGTAACAAGATGGGCTCAGTATAAGCAATTTTCTGTTTCATATACAAGTATTGATTATATAGAGGAAGGGTATTATCAAAGTTTACATGCTATATCTATTTATCTACTATTTGTTTTCCATATCTTGACTACTGTGAATAATGCTGCAATGAACATGGAAGTATACATAACCCCTCCGAAATCCTAATTTCAGTTCTTTTGGTTATATTCAAAGCAGCATATGCATACAATGGAATGTTGTTTAGCCTTTAAACAGGGGGAAATATTGCTATATGGGAAAGCATGGATGAATCTGGAGGACATTATAATGAGTGAAAGAAGTCAGTCATGAAAAGAAAAATCCTGCATGATTCCACTTATATGAGGTTTCTAAAATAATCAAACTCACAGAAGCAGAGAGTAGAATGGTGTTTTTAATGGCTAGAAGAGGGAGAAGTTGGAAGTTGCTGTTCAAATAGACATAAAGTTTCAGTTATGCAAGATGAATAAGTTCTAGAGGTCTGTGGTACAACCACAAATGTGCAGTTAAAATAATTAAGAGGGTAGATGCTGTGTTAAGTGTAGTTACTACAAGAAAACAACAAAGGAACCAGAGTAAACTTTCACAGGTGATGAATATGTTTGTTACCTTGATTGTGGCTATGGTTTCACAGGTACATCCATCCATCCAAACTCTTCAAATAATATATATGTGTTTAATATATATTAAATATGTGTCGATTTTTATGAACCATTTATATCTCAGCAAATCTACATTAAAACAATTTTTAAAAGATTAGGTACTCAAAATCTGAGAGTGACTTCCATTTTTTAAGATTTGTTAAAGGATAGTCATTGCCCTTAAAAATAGATTACCAGGGTGACATTTTTTAAAAAAATATTTTTTAATGTTTACTTATTTTTGAGAGAGAGAGTGAGACAGAGTATGAGTAGAGGAGGGCCAGAGAGAGGGAGACACAGAATCAGAAGCAGGCTCCAGTCTCTGAGCTGTCAGCACAGAGCCCAACATGGGGCTCAAACTCACGGACCGTGAGATCATGACCTGCGCTGAAGTCTGACGCCCAACCGACTGAGCCACCCAGGCACCCCTCCAGAGTGACATTTTTTAATACATGAATTAACTTAATTGTAAATTGACAAGACCATGAATAGAGACTAATGTGTGTTGATGAAATGCATGGTATCAGAGGCAGGGGAATCTAACTTTGGAGAATTTAGACTTATTTTTTTTAACCTTTTTTAACATTTCTTTATTATTGAGAGACAGAGAGACACAGAGCAGAGGAGGGGCAGAGAGAGGGGGAGACACAGAATCTGAAGCAGGCTGCAGGCTCTGAGCTGTCAGCACAAAGCCCGACGCAGGGCTCAAACTCACAAACTGCCAGATCATGACCTGAGCCGAAGGTGGTCGCCTAACCAATTGAGCCACCCAGGCGCCCCTAGACTTAAATTTTTAAAAATCCAGATTAGTAGATCAACCAGTGTGTATTCTTTAAGAAACAATCATCATTACATTTAAATTGTTGATATCAAAAAGTCTAAATGATTTTGAAATTTATTTTCACAAGAAATTTCAAAATACTAATTTTTTTAATGAAAGATTACATTTTAAGAAAAACTATACTCTGACATGGAAGCAACCTCTAGTGTGTCTTTTTAAAAATGAATTTGGGGCACCTAGGTGGCTCTAGTGTGTCTTTTAAAAAATGGATTTGGGGTGCCTAGGTGGCTCAGTCAGTTGAGTGTCTGACTCTTGATTTTGGCTCAGGTCATGATCCCAGGGTTGTGGGATGAGCCCTGTGTGGGGATCTGTACTGAGCATGGAGCTAGCTTAAGATTCTCTCTCTCTCTCTCTCTCTCTCTCTCTCTCTCTGCTCCTCTCCCTTGCTCATGTTCTCTATCTTTCTAAAATAAAAAATAAAAGATTTTATTTGGGAGCTTTCTATAAAATAATGTTTAATATCCTCTGTAATCTCTATTTTTATCATAATTATGTAATTTAAAAAAACATGATAAATTTTATGACCAGGTTTCTTATAAATGTCCCCAAATTCCTTCCATTTCAGTTAAATTCCCCCTGCAAATAATCCTTTCCATGGGGGTAATGAGCCAAAAACTTTGGGAAATGCCAAAATAGTGTAGAGTGTTTTTGAATTGCCTTGGAATGAGAATTAAATATGGCATCCTAATTTTATTAATTCTGATGAGATTATATGTCAAAGTATGTATGGAGGGTGTCATGAAATTTTTAAAAAATCATATGAAAAAAAATCATTTGGAGAAACAAAGAGTACTAATGAAAACAAGACAAAACAAATTTTGGGTTTGCCCTGAGCAAAGTGAATAGCTTTATTTATAGAAATCTGATGTATCATAGGCCCTGTAGACTTAGTGGAGTCTGAATTCATACATACTGAAATTTAAATAAAAGTAAAATCCTTTTCATTAAAGTTCAAAACACATAAGCCTGCAAATATCTTCTTACCAGGCTTGAAAAAATAGATTCTGATACTGAAAAAGGTTGTTACTAATAATTTTTCCAGAAAGACAGAAATAAACTGAGACTATCATAAGCAAACCAAGAAATAAGGTCACCCTGGCATAAATCACAATGATAAAAACAGCTAATTTACATCATGCCATGCAAGACTGTTGCGTAGTACAATTCTGAGAGGCACCAGTCACAAACCATGTTGTGTTCCAGCAGGCACCTATGACAAATATTTCAACTTGAATGGTGCCCCATGGACTTGTGCAAAGTGGTGAACCCCATCCTCAATCTAAGCCAGGCACACTTCTGATGACTTTAGGTTATATTAGTTATTTTGCTTTTAAAACAATAGTAGGGATGAGGAAATAAAGATGGAGAGACTGAATAACCCGCTAGAGGCAGACAGGTGATTAGCGGTGGACCTCTGATGTGAACCTAGACAGTGTGACACTCAATAGCTAAACTATATTTGCTTCCTATTAATATTTTTCTTCAGTGTATTTTCTTTAGCAATAGGCACAATGACCTGAAGGTATAAAAATTTGGGATGTATAATGCCTTCCAAGAGTTGGGTTGTTTTAAATAATTTCCACTGCATGAGTAGAAAATATGCATACAAAATACACATAAGTGAACTGGGAACATTTCACAAAGTTTAGCTTGACATAATTTGTGAGTTAGAGCTTCACCTATGAAAATTTTACTTGGAAATGCGAAGAGAAATGAAGAAATCATACCGTATATATTTTCTTAAAATTGTATTCTTCCGTTTATCATTCATGCTTTATATTTCCAGGCCCCATGAAGATGAAAAGGAATAATCATGGGAAAATATTCACATCTTTTCCCTTCCTGACACAGTCAATTGGGTAGACAATACTTTGAATTCTCCTCATGATCTAAATGTTCTCCCAATAAAATACTTACCTGAAGGATGTTAAATCAATCTTGATTTAAATCTCTAACCATATGAAGTAGAGATTGTTTATTATTCCTGAGCCCATAAAATTTTAAATCCATATTCCACATAATTTATTTATTATACTTCTTTTCATCCTCAGATATAAATATGAAAATTACCGCACGGTTTAAGAGTAGAAAGAGAGAGAAAAAAAAGATGAACTGGAGAGACAAGAGGGTCTTCTGCAGAAAAGAGCAAATACATGAAATAAGAGTAAGAACTGAAAAAGAGAAGTGAATGTAATAAATAATAATAATAATAAATAGCATTATGATGTTTCATTTCATCTTTATATAGCTCCTAATTACTCTAAATTAGAATATCAGTAATGCAAAATTGATGCCAAAGTTGTGAACTTTAAGAGTGGTAATAATCTTGGATATTCTTCTGATATGTTCACTTTCCAAACCATCTTCATATTATTAAGACTTCAAGATTATAAGGAAACTAAAATTTTATCCACTAGACATACCTCCTTTGAGTAAGGAACTTTGATAATTTAGAGACTTTCTGTGATCAATTAAAATAAATACATTCTTGTTTCTGTCTGTAAATAAACCCTTTCATATATAAATCAAATCAAATAATGAACAAGTTAGTGTTTTTATTTGTCCATTATCACATCATGCCAAAATGACTAGGTATGTTTTCCCTAACTTAGAGTATATTTAGAATGGTCTGGCTTAGGATACAGATTAGATAGAGTAACAGAAAACCAATTCGGGTCCCTGGAGAAGCATCCAAGGACTTAGAGGTATTGGCAGCCACACGAAGGAATGTATGGGGAAGGGCACAGGCCTTAGAAACATGTCAAAGGCATATGCCATTTCAATCTAAGCAACCCTGGAGAAGATAACAAATGAGACAGGTTCATGATATTGCTTACTACAAATGATCTGACATAGTATTGATATGTCATGAGTAAAGAAAACAGCAGTGATTCCAAATATGAATGCCAAAATAATTATCACTGGATTGATGCTTGAACTAGCAGGCACCATTTCTGAAGTCAATTTTCTTTTTATTTGGTAGCACTGTGTTGTGGCAACCAAGATGAGTGGTATAAAGATGGTTAATGTTTCCTCAACAAAGCCAAAGGAGCCTCCCAACCTGTCCATAAAGTTCTGTTGGAGGGCAGTGCTGTGCACCTTACACCACAAGTACACAATCTTTTCAGGAAACCCCTAAGAATATGCTGGACATGAAATTTAGCAGAACTTGTGCTATTATGGGGAATTGTATTTCTTTCTTCAAAATACATTGCCACTTTCGAATAGTGAAATTGCCGTTGCAAGAATGGGGAAAAGTCAGACACAAAAATAGGAGAAAGAATGCTGAAAGCACATTCTACCCAAAGAGCCAAAAAAATTCAAATATTAGCTTTCTCTCCAAGGGAAATGGAGCAATAGGATCCAATTTACATGCTATCAGTGTTTTCTTTAAGTCTCTATTTTGTTTGCAAAGATTTTGTGGATTTTTAAAAATTTACAGTCATTATGTCATACTAAGGTAAGTTTTTCTAATATCCCTTATGTGTACTAAATATGCCAAATAACATATGGATCTTAGTATCTTGAGGAAAAAATACATAGGTAGATATTTAAATATGATAGACTTCCTCCTGAACATTGGTATAAAATTAGAGAAACACTCAATTTTAAGAAATAAAATTTGATAACTGATTGGATCTAGAAATAAAATGTTAAAAAAATAAAGTCAAAATCCTAGAAGTTCTGGTCCCACAAGGATAAACATCATTGTCAGATCTTACAGCTCTCTCCAGATAATTATATTTCAAGAGGAACATTATTATCAGTAATAGTATTTTATACCAGGGTTTAATGAATATAAATGATATTCTAAATAACCCTAATTAGTGTTTTGAAAGCATAGAATGAATAATTTTAGGTGAACTTTTTCCAAGTTATATTTTCAAGTTAGGTACCTTGACATATATTTCTGTGAATTTTACTGTAGGTATTGAACATTTACTACACCAAACGTTCATAAATATCCCTGTATACCCAAGCTGCTTCTTTTAGATAAATCATTCAATTTTTGAACACTCTATTGTATCTCAGGATAGTTACACATCCATCCCTATGAATTTCCAGCTTTGAAGATTAACATCCCATGTGAGAAGCTAACAGATGGGACCCTACTTTCAGATTAATCATTTTACTCAAACTCCCCATGGCCTGTATTGTGACAAGGATCAAAACTGCATCCGAGGTCTAATAGAATACGTTTGGGAAAGTAGGGAAAAGAGAAGAAACATATTTTTATCAGTGTTTTTCTGACAGAGAGAGGAGAGTCAGAAGCACTCCTGCTGCAACAATAATATATGTTGTTTAAGGTAAAGCCTGTTCCTACAAACAAGTTCATTAAATACTTTCTTTTTCTTAACTCAGCTGAAGGAGGGACAAAAATAGGTATACTATGGGTTGTGGAAAGATGACTGACAACAATAAAGCCACCTGCAAAAGACATGAGGAATGAGGTCGCCAGTGTCAAACTAAATATTAATTAGTAGAAATGTTTGATATCTTATACTTCAGATAAAAACAAATAAAATTTGAATATTTTCATTATGCTTCCTTATATATCGTCATGTATACCTTTAGTTTAAACTGAAATCCATTAAATTACACAAAGGAAATAGTAATTCTTCAGGCATTAGCAGATTCTTATATTTAACTATTTAGTATCCTCATTATTCCAACTTGGAAGTCTAAAGAAGACTGACATAAGATAAAGTTAATGAATTAATTTTATTTTTATAGATGAATAATTCTAAGTGTCAGGATAATTTCATGATTTCAGATGGCTTTGGTTTGTCTTCTACAGCCATATTGCATTTTTTGTTCAATCACTTATACATAAATGTGCATGACATTTGAGAGGCAGTGGAAAGTATAAATACTAGAGCTGCATCTATGGTCTAAAGGTTCACTTCACAGCATTTGGTTTCATATTCTTCATGGCTTTCCTGCTCAACTCTGTAGGATTTCAGGGGTTTATTCTTTGTATTTATAATGCCTGTCATCTTGTGAATAATTTACATGTATTTTTTTCATTGACAAATAATACAATGAAGTGAAGAAGTTAGATGATCATTGGGATCATTCTCAGCACGAATATCCTATAATACAAAATAGTTCTTTTCATGTAAAAAACAAACTCAAAGTTTATTGCCTTACTGATGCTAGGAGAATAACATCTGGCATATATTTTTTAAAAAACATTATAAAAGAAATGAGAGTTTTAAGGATTACACATCTCAGTAGAAACATTTACAAAAATCAAATGTATAAAAAAATCAAAATTCTATAAAGTCTTGTATTTTAGCAGAGAATTCACAGAAGAAAATGTTATATTACAATTTTATTAACAAATCCAAAAAACTAAAATGAGAAAAATTTCAGATGTCACATTTTAAAAATCCATCCATTTCCCTGTGAGGATTTTATCAAGATTGAGTAAACCTTTTTGTGAAAATCTAATTGCTTTCCAAAATTAAATTTTTAAAATTTTTATCTAGGGGAATGCGATAAAATTATATATCTATTTTCAAGATGAAACCTTTGGCTCTTTTATTTAATTTTTTTTCATTTGTATTGTTCTGACTTAAAAGAAAAGAAAAATATAAGAACACACTATAAATTTGTTTTTCTATACCTAAACTTACGAGAAATAGGTCACTTACAATTAATTTAATCCCAATCCACTTTTTTTTTTTTTTTTTTTTAAGAGGAACTATAGAGCAAGCATGTAACTAATAATGAACATTATCTCCTTTGGTGTCCTGAGTAGACTCATAGGGAGATCAGAAGCCAGTCTCTGTGAATGGCAGGCTTATTATATAATATGAAGAGTAAATATTTTTGCAAACAGCATGTTAAATTTTTTTCTTAACATGAGTAATCAGATATATAGGTAGATAGATAATAGATAAATACAGACAGGGAGAGAGATAAAGTAAATAGCTTCTTTTTTATATACATATCTGTCTCTCTTTCTGGAGCATATTTATACATATAACTAAATGTATACTATTTGTATACATACAAATATATGTATATGAGATTCCCCTGTTCAACCCGCTTTCTGAGATTTCAAAGGAAGTTATTAGAATGGAATTTCAAAGTGGAAAGCACTGTACAAATTTGGAAGCTAAAATTGAAATAGTTCAATATTTAGCAACATCTCATGATTTTGAGATGCCTTACCTCTCTTCTCTAATTGGTTTACTCCCAATTATTGTTATGCTCATAATTCATCCCACCCTATAAATCCTGGTAGTTTGTTTTTATGCTGTAAAGCATGTAGATGTAATGCTTTATATATTTCAATATGACCTACAATTATAATGTCAATAAACATCATAAATCATAAAATAGCAGAATCAACTGTGGTTAGTAGGGGGAAAAAAGTTTCCTTGGCTACAGCTCAGATATTTTGATTCTATGATTGCAGAAGGAAGTCCTAAATGTGTCTGAAACAGGTACCCAAAGAAATATTACAAGATAATTTATCTGGGGTGCTGGGTGGCTCATTTGATTGAGCATGCAACTTCGGCTCAGGTTATGATCTCATGGTGGAGCCTCATGTTGGGCTCTGTGTTGACAGCTCAGAGCCTGGAGCCTGCTTTGAATTCTGTGTCTTGCTCTCTCTCTCTTTCAAAAATAAACACTAAATTTTTTTTTTAAAAAGGAAGATAATTTTTCTGATATAAAGGAAGATAATTTTTTTTAATGAAAAAGTTTACCAATTTATGCTTATACTTATTTTAAAATGAAATATTTCTGGGCATATTTAGATATATTCTAAGTAAAAAAATATTTTTTAAAAAATCTAAAAGATAATTTGGCAAGTATCAACATCTTTTTTATTAAATGTTTTTTTTAACACAGAGTGTGCACATGTATATGAGCAGGGTAGGGGCTGAGAGACAGAATCCCAAGCAGGCTTTGTGCTAATGACCCAGGGCTAGATCCCACGACCATGAGATCGGGACCTGAGCAGAAATCAAGAGTCGGAAACCCAGCTGACTGAGCCACCCAAGCACCCTGGCAAGTATCAATATCTTAATATCATGTATTTCCAATGATTCGTGAATCTATCTCCTATCAGGTATCTTATTTATTGTATTAAAATTGGGGAAAAAAGGAATAAAGAAACACATACTTATATGAACACAAAATATTGTGAACATCTGATTTTTCTTTTAACATATAAGAAATAAAATAGCCCTCTTTTTCATTCCTTTTTTCAATGGAGTTTTTAGTGTCTAATATTTACTAGTTGTTAGGCTTGTCACATTTAACACTATCATGAACATGTCAAAAATTCTGCCCTAGAGAATCTGGCCATTTCTAGTGGGGTGGGGGGAGGAATACTCAAATAGTGATTCTAATTAAATAAATCAGAATAAAGACCCCTTTCCCCAACCCTCCAAAACTCAAGAACAGGGATGAACAACTTGATGTGCATAAAATAATTGTGGATAACATAGATAAAACATAAAATTAGGGTAAAATATTTTATTTATTTATTTATTTATTTAGAGAGACAGAGAGAATGAACGGGGGCAGGGCAGAGAGAGGGAAAGAGAGAATTCCAAGAAGGATCCACTCTGTCAGTATGGAGCCTGATGCAGGGCTCAAACCCAAGAAACCATGTGATCATGACCTTAGCCAAAACCAAGAGTCAGATGCTTAACCAACTAAACCACCCAGGCCTCTGGGGTAAACTATGTATGATATCATTTTTATAACGATTTAATTTTTAAGAAAATATTTTGAAAAGAAGCATCCTTTTAATATTTAAATCAGTGGGGTAGAAGACAAAAAGATCTCCAGATTATAAGATTTTGGAATGTCAGTACAGGAGATGAATAGGTAAAATGTTAAAAGGTTTGCCTTTTCCAGGAATAGAAACAACAAATAAAAACTTAAAAAAAAAATGTTTGTTAAAAATAAAAGTTAATCACTCATAAAATGAAAATAGGAACAGAATTATAAATGTGAAAACAAAGGAATGACTATAATTAAATTAGAAATGGTAGAGAACAGGCATGCCTGCATGGCTTCTGATTCTTAAGCGCCTGACTCTTGATTTCAACTCAGATCAGGATCTCAGAGTGCTGAGACTGAGCCCTGTGTCCAACTCTGCTCTGGGGGTGGAGTCTGCTTGGGATGTTCTTTCCCTCTCCCTCTTTCTCTCCCCCTCCCCTGTGTGCTCTCTCTCACTCTCTCTCTCTCTCTCTCTCAAAAAAATAATAAAGAAAAGAAATGGTAGAGAGCAAAACAAAAAGGGAGAGAAAAGCATAAGTAGGAAATACAAATTATGAACACAAGACAAATATCAGATACATGTGTGTTCACAAGAAATTCCTTGCTAAACAAGTCAAAGATACATAACCCAGAGACCTTAGAGGCATCCTTAATAACACCCTTTTCAGCCACTGCAATCCAATGTATCATCAATCTCTGAATATTTTCTTCACCTAAATACTTAACACACACATGTATTTCTCTGAATACCTATTCCTACAACTCTACAGTATTGCCCACACTGCTGAAAAGCCTTCCTAACTGGCTTCTATCAAAGAGGATCAGACATTTATGAGCACAGGTTTCCATGCAGAAATGACCCTCTAATTCTTTTCAAGTTTTATCACAGAAAGTCTATAATATACTTAATATGAAACTAAATTTGGACTTCTGAATTATAGAAGGCCGCTTCATCTTGCTTTCAATTTAAAAGATATGGACTTTAACAAATTTAAAGAACAATCTTGTGATCAAAGAAAGTCCTGTCAATGGTTGGCCTTTGCACACAAATGAGGGCTTTTCTGGGGAATTCAATTATTACACACAGGAAAGATAAGCAAGAGGTAAAAGCAAGAGTGTAGAACCATAGTTTTCTAACATAATTTCTTGTGTACTTTATTACTTAATACTCCTTTTTCCCACTGAGTGTTTTATACATATCTCAGTTTTTAGGAGAAAGATTTCCAACTTTTAGGACAATTTTTTTCCCTGGTAACAGGTACTACCAACCATAGCAGTCCTAAATCTCACATGTAACTAACTCTTTGATACAGTCTAGCTTTATTCCTCTACAGTATGAAATCCAAGACTTGTATTATGAGGTTTGTTATGTACTTTTGTTAGTAATATATTTTTATTTAATTCATATGTATATGACTATATTTATATGTATGCTTCACAATAGTTTCAATAGAAATTCCTGATCTACTACTTTGAATTCACGTCTTACATTCAAAGAATTCTTTGAAATAACAAATTGAACTAATTAAGTTGCTGGCTAGTGTGAAGAAAATAGAATAGTTCCTATGCAGCAAAACAAGTTCCATAGCAGTATTAAATACGGTCTAATTTATTTCATTTTTTTAAAAAATCATTATTATCACATTTATCATTGATACTTTTCAGGGGTTAAACAGATGATGGACAGTAAGGTTGGAAAGAAAGTCTGGTGTCATCTGAGTAATTTCCATACTTCCAGACTCATCCCATCTACCTTCGTTATGTAACTTCACCAATTGGATCTCTTCTACCAAATGCTGAAAATTTTAGGTTAAAAAAGGGCAATTTAGGTATTTTTTTTCCTAATTATCTAGTTAGTGTTATATTTTTGCCATGGAAATTTTTCTCCGAAGTCACCATATCCCCTCTCCATTATAAACAAATGGCCTGGTTTGAGAGCTCCTCACAAATACCTACTCAATAAAAATATACAGAAGTGGATTTTTTTTCACTAAGAATAAAAATGAGTGTGAGGACAATAAATAATGCACACATTATATAAATGGACAAAATTGTTGTAATTTCTGCCCAAATTCTTTTGGGGAAAGCCCTGCAAGAATCATGTTTGTACCATTTCTGGTCTTTCACTACTATCATGAATTCATCAGTTCATTGGGTTCTAGGTTGAAAACAAACGAATGAGCAAAGTTGCTCCAACAGAGCAAAACACATTTAACAACGTGCTTTTTATTTCTGAGCCAGCCAACTCTCTCCTCTTGTCCTGAGATGATGGGCATTAAAGTAGTAGGAAATGCACAATGGCAGAAAATTACACCCTTGTCTTCCCCCTGAGAAATCATGTCTTATTCCAAACTCTTCAGGTAGAGAATTGGCAATAGGTCAGGGATAAAAATTTACTACCTCTATGACCTGAACGTAATGGCAATATTTCAGTCTTCCTCTATTCTCTGTAATTGGATCACAATCAATACTTACCTAATAGACATAGCCATAAAACTGAATCATCTAATACTACAACAGCTCTGTATATTTCTCAATATTTATTTTGTGCCATTTCTCCAGGGTTGAAGATTTAAAAAAAAAAATGACTTGTGGCAAAGAAGTAATCATAACCACAATGTTATTTAAATGTAATAACACTCACATGAATAATTATGAAATTGCGGTTTCAAGAAATAGAATGATCAGCCAAATAACCTACAGACATAAGAAATAAATGTGCCATGCTTTCAACTCATACTTTAAGATCTTAATAAAACTTTGATCTGATATTTAGAATTTTTCAAAAAAGTCTTGTAAAAATACCACCTAATGCCTGAAGATAAAGCATTGATATGTTTTTTTAAGTACTCAAGTATTCTTTCTAAATCTGTTTTTGGAGGCCTAAAGACACAAGAGTTGGAAGTAATCTTTGCCTCAGATTCGCCCCAAACAAGACTCTCAGAGGGAGAAGACCCAGCAACCTTGCTCTTAAAGGTGAGGTTGCCTAGCAACTCCTATCCACCAGGCGGAAGCTGTCTAAATGCATCAGTTCCAAAAGCAGCTACTCTGCGGATCAATTACTAAGACAGAAAATAAAGACAAAAATGAAAACGTTAGCAAAGTGCCCCATGGAGTAAAAGAGTAATAAGATACTGAAAGGCACAACTCTTGTAAAATACTTCTCCTTATATCTTTTTGTTACAGAAACACGCGTGCACAAAGACCTTGAAAGAGAAAACTTTATCATTACAAAACTCCTAAGTTTCATTGGGCTAAAAGCAAGACCCTGAGATCTTTTTATACTGTATCTTGGCGACCTCCGAAAGGACCAAACAAAAACTGTTTTGGTTTGTTTCTTTTAAAATGCGGCTTTTGTTCATTACCAGAGCTTGGAGGAAATGATTTCTGTAATCATTAGGGTGTGGTTTTAAGTGATACTTATATCTCTAGGGAGACACCATTTAGTTTGTAAACTACATACCACTTGATCCTTTGACTCTTAAAAGTTTTACATTTCTCATTGGAGCTACTAACCAGGAGGCATGACAGATTAAGGAAATGTAACTAAAGTAAAAACTAACCACAGCCCAAGTCCAAATGCAGACTTCATCTATAAAATGAGAGTTTAGAAGAAGTGTTTTCCAGTTTCTTCCCAGCCATTTTCCACTCTTTCAGACACTATAGTGCCTCATTTCACATTCTCTAGTAGTACATGCTAATTATACCACTAATGTTCACACTAAAAGATGGTCTCCATTTAAAGCCCCCACAATTCTTTTTAAACATTCAGTGCTGATTTAAATTGTTATAATCACAGTGCTACATGAATATCAAAAATATATTAGATACACGCATTGGTTTCCTAGGGCTGCAATTACCACAAACTTGCTGGCTTAAAATTCAAAAAGAAATCTATTCTATCATGGTGCCAAAGACCAAAGGTCTAAAATCAAGGAGTTAGCAGTGTTGGTTCCCTTTGAAATCTCTGAAAGATAGTACATTCCACACCTCTTTCCTAACTGCTGGTGGTTCCTTGGCTTGTAGAGGCATCTCTTCAATCTCTACCTCCATCTTCGCATGGCTTCCCACTTTGTGTCTGTTTCAAACATCGCTCTTCTTTCCCCTATTAGAATTTCAGTCATTGGAGTTAAAGCCCACCCTAAATCCAGGATGATCCCTTCTCAAGATCCTTAAATACCTCTGCAAAGACCTCATTTTTCAAATATCATATTCATAGATATCAGGAGTTAGGACGTGGACATATCTTTTTGGGAGTAGACAACCCAACCTTCTCAAGTATAATTTCCTAAGTCTTAATACAAACATAACTATGAGGCAATAAATAAACTTCATGTTGATAATTTGGTGTGCTGAATAACCTTGTCTTACTTTAATATATATATTTTAAAAAACACAGTCTCTCATCCTGTTGTACAGATAATATCTTTCTATTAGAACTTCAACACAAAATAAACAATGCTATTTCTAATAATTATGTTTTAGGAAGTGCTATCTCATACTTAAAAATTTCCAAGAGAACCATCCTTAAATATTAGTTTCAATGAGAAGCTTGCTAACATTCTAAAGCTAACCTTTCTTATGAAGATGAGGTTAGCCTTGAGACATAAGAAACTCTCCAATGTGAATGAGTAATAAAAAAATGTCTATATTATTACAACCAATGTTACATTTGATGGAATAAGGCAAGTGGTAAACACAACTATAATATCTGCATCTTTTATATACTTTACCTTTATTAAATCATTTCATTTGCTTTATAAATTCATGTGGTAGATGGTATTATTATCTTTGTTTTGGAGGAAACTAAGGTATATAGAAGTCATATAACACTTGCTCAACATTGCAAAGCCTATAATTGGTTTGAGTGATATAGAGCAAGATGATTTCTTTTTATTTTATTTTTTTTTTAATTTCATGTAGTTTTTTTTTTTTTTTTAACGTTTACTTATTTTTGAGACAGAGAGAGACAGAACATGAACGGGGGAGGGGCAGAGAGAGAGGGAGACACAGAATCGGAAGTAGGCTCCAGGCTCTGAGCCATCAGCCCAGAGCCCGACGCGGGGCTCGAACTCACGGACCGCGAGATCATGACCTAAGCTGAAGTCGGACGCTTAACTGACTGAGCCACCCAGGCGCCCCGATTTCTTTTTATTTTGAAAGTGGGTATGCATATACTAGTGTGCTATTTTAGCTGCTATAAAATCACTACCAATTATGATATATCTTGGTATGAAAGTGATCATAAATGAAACATAACGTCCAATTCTCCTATATAAGCCATGTTAGAAATATCTAGATTATCTTTTTATTACTTAGTGAGTTATTGTGAACATGAAATTCCAGAATTAAAAATATATTTTTATAATTAAATAGGAATTAGAAACAAAATTCATTTGTGGATCATGTCAGGGATCTACTGGTCTACTTTTGTGACTTCCAAAATTTAGTCCATGGTTTAATGGGTAATCCAAGATGTTTTCATCCATCTTTAGCAAATTATAATATGAGGGTACAGTGTTATACTTATTTGGTTGGTTTTTGGAAGAAAAAATAAATCTGTACTGTGTTTAATTACATTAATTAGCAGATCATTACAAGTTTGTAAATACAAAGAGAAGTTTTAAGATGAAATATTAAGATCTAACGCTTAATAGTATTATTTAAATGTAGTATGTAATTTACATGTTATAGTTTATGAAATCTTCAGAACTACTTCTAAGATAGGTTCTAACTTCATGTATCTTACACATGAGGAAATAAAGGTGTGAGAAGTTTTGCATTTTCCCTCAAGATTAAACAGCAAGTAAATGACAAAACCAGGTCATAAATTCAGATAATCCACCTCCTGAGTTGGCACTCTTACTCAACATACTCTATTGCCTCATTGCACAGCCACTTAAATGAGTTGAGTGTACAGTCACCCTGATAAGGATTATATTTCCAATCTTCCCTTGCATCTTTCTTGTGGCCACAAGACTGAATTCTGGTCAATATATGTCAACTTTTTAATTTTATCTTTCTTCTTCTACGTTGCTGCCTAGAATGTGGTAGCCATCAACCTGGATTATGAGAATGAGAAGAACACCCCAGGAATGATAGAGCAGAACCTCCCTACTGACTTGGACTTCATACACAAGATATTTATACAAGAGATCAATTTCCTTTTTTGTAAGTTTGTTTGTTTATTTATTTTGAGAGAGAGAAAGAGAGAGAGAGAGACAGAGAGAGAGAGAGACAGAGAGAGAGAAGGGGAGGGGCAGAGAGAGGGAGAAACAGAATCCCAAGCAGGCTCTATGCTATCAGGGCAGAGCCTGACGCAGGGCTCTATTTCAGGAACGATGAGATCATGACCTGAGCCGAAATCAAGAGTCAGATGCTTAACTGACTGAGCCACCCAGGCACCCCAAAAGAGATAAATTTCTGTATTGCTTAAACTCTATTAATTTGGCTCTTTGGTTTTTGCAGTCTAAATCAATCTTACTTGACAAAGTTAGCCACATTATCACTTATTTGGCAAATGAGGAAGCCCATGATAACAGACTTGTAAAGTATCCTCAGCTGATAGATATGCTGCTAAAATTGAAATGCAGCTGAATTACTGAGATAACAAGTATATGTGGTTCTCTATATTTCCCCATTCTATAGGAATAAAAATGGAAATGTGAAGAATAAAGAAAAGTATGGTCTCTACTCTATGTAGTACCTTTATATAGGTTAACATTTTCATTTTCCTGAATTATCCAATAAATATGTAACTTATTTGGTCTACTATACTACATCTAGCATTATTTAGAAAACCATATATTTTGTATTTTATTTTTTTATATCTACCTCTCATTCTGAATAAATTTGAGTTCTCCAATTTAAAACAAAAGTATTTTTTGTATTGGTGAAAATATTTAACACTTTCTTGTAAGCACAATGTTTAAGATTTAATAGTAACAGGGAATAAATACACTCAAATACATTTTACTCATTACTCAAATTTGGAAGAATCTAATGCTATAGAAATGGGATTTTTGATGTAATAATTTAAATATTAATATTCTTTTTATATGAAAATATAAATTCAGAATCTTTTTTAGCAAATCCTACAAAATGTCTCCTATTTATTTTTACTATCAAAACTGCTGTCGGGGCACCTGGGTAGCTCATTCGGTTAAGCGTCCAACTATTGATTTTGACTCAGGTCATGATCTCACCATTCGTGAGAGGGAGCCCCATGTTGGGCTCTGAGCTGACAGTGTAGAGCCTACTTGGGATTCAATCTCCCTCAAAACAAAATAAATAAACTTTAAAAAAACTGCTATAAAATATTACATCCTTCTCACTCATTTATATATTCTTATAGGTATCTTGTAATAGTTCTTAGAGAACAGAAACTGGATTCATTGGTGTCTTTAAATCAAAGCCAGTTCTTTGTACTTGAACTACTTTCTGACGTAGAACATTAAGTTGCCATTACTACGTGAATTTTAAAAATAATAATAAAACAAACAGGAACCTCTCTAGAGAGTTTCTGTTGCTGTTGACACCATTATAGTACACTGATTAAGAGCATTAATTGCATTCAATCGATCTGGGGATAAGTCCAACTTTTCTACTTCTGTGGCCTTGGCTAAAGTAAATATTGATAATAGTGCAATTTACCATATAAGGTTGCACTGTGTTTATTAAATGAGAAAATGCTTTAGCCCATTTCCTAGAACCTCATAAGCTCCTGGGAAGATGATGACCAAAGAATCTAAATACAAAGGTACAGGAAACAGGGAATCCAAACTAGGGAAAACCAAAAGGAAAGTCCGAGGAATGGCTCACCCAGGTGATTTAGTCGGTTAAGCATCCGACTTCAGCTCAGGTCATGATCTCACAGTCCATGGGTTCAAGCCCTGCTTCAGGGTCTGTGCTGATGGCTCAGAGCCTGGAGGCTACTTTGAATTCTGTCTCTTCCTCTCTGTTCCTCCCCTGCTCACTCTCTGTTTCTCTGTCTCTCTCTCTGAAATAAATAAATATAAGAAAGAAAGAAAGAAAGAAAGAAAGAAAGAAAGAAAGAAAGAAAGCCAGTCAGTCCCAGGAACATGAAGGAAGGAAAATCCAAGCTTATTAGCTCTGCAGGTAATATCATGAGCCACACACCCAGGCAGAATTTATGCCAGAAGACTCTGGGAGAGAAGTCTTCTTGTAATGATGTTAGTAGAATAACTGTTGCTGTGAAAGTATTTCTATGATGTTTCCATTGCCAAGGAGGAGTTTGGAGAGGCTAAATAATACATCCATGGAAAGCAAGGGGGCTAAGGGTGAGGATCATATTCTGCTCTTGGGTGGGAATAACACAGAGAGGGAAGCAATCTTTCAGATGCAGAACTCACAAAAGGGAAGAAGCCTTCACAGTGAGCTTGCCTAAGGGAAGCTTTATAAAATGCACCCAGAACTTTCGAGGTGTAGATGGTAAGGTACGGCCTTGGTAGAGAAAAGTGGGATAGGCATTCAGGCAGATAAGACAGCATGTGCATAGGCAGAGGAGAGACAGGTGGGAAAGTATGAGAGAAAGGTTAGTGTTTTATGAAAAGAGAAGGAAGCAAGTGACTGGGAATAAGAATTATGTGATAGGTTGATTCCTGATTTTAAAATACTTTGTTCTGGAATAAAACCTTGGCCTTGAAACCTGTAATAAATGGGATGCTTTTAAGCTAGAAAAAGTTACCGGGTAAACAGGTGTTTTATAATGACACTAACCTTTTTGAGAGTGTTGAAATTGCATTGGGCCATAAAGCATCACGAGTAGTAAAATCAACAAAATTTAAGAACAAAAACAAAAATTTTGCTTTAGTTTCTAGGCCTGCCATGGAAAATTACCACAAACTTGATGGCTTAAAAAAGAAATTACTTTTCACAATGTTGGAGCCAGATGTCTGAAATCCAGGTGCCCATAGGGTCATGTTCCCTATAAAGGATCAAGGAACAAATCCTTACAGAGCAATCTTTGGTATTCTTTGGCATCACTCTAATCTCTGCCTAGGTCTTCACATGGCCTTCTCTGTGTCTAGATCAGTGTCTTTTCTCTTCTTATGAGATCACTAGTCATATTGAATTTAGGACCCACCCTAATCTAGTGTGACTTCATCTTAACTTGATTACATATGCGGAGACCCTATTTCCAAATAAGGTCACACTGTAAGGTTCCATGTAGAGGAACATTTTGGCAGGCACTATTTAACTCACCACAGTCTACCCTCTGTTACCCCTCAAAGGTCAAATCCATCCCACATGCAAAATATATTCCTCCCAACCCACAATCCCCAAAAGTCTTACCTCATTCCAGCATTAACTCAAAATTTCAAAATCTCATTTAAATACCATCAACTCAAAAAGTACCAAGGCTCATTATCCAAGTCATCTAAATCAGGTATGCTTATCAAATTTCATTTTGATTTGGTGAGAAACCTAATTTTCTGATTACCACTATCACTGTAATCACACAAAAACTAAGAAAACTACTACTACTTAACTGCAAGAAAATAGATTTTTGGAGATTTATCCACATGTTTTGTGTAAAAAAAGGATGAACACAAATGAGTATTTATTATATGATTCCATTTACATGAAGTTCAGAACTGGTCACATTTATCTATGCTGATAGAAGTCGGGATAGTGACAACTTTGAGGGGGGTAGATATTAAATGGAAGGGGTAAGAGGTGTAAAGGAAACTTCAGGAAGGAAATTTTCTGTATTTTGAGTTGGTTAAGAGTTACAAAGGCATATACATATTTAAAATTATATCAACCTGTACATTTAAGATCTGCATAGTCTATGAAATTTATAATTATAAATTTATAATTAAGTCAAAAATTTTTAAAGTACAAAAGAGTATTTTTATTTTTCCATATGAAAATTCTTGAATGCTTTACATAGACTCAATAAATAAGAGACACTTAAACATTTGTTAAGAATAGAAGAGGCAAATACAAAAGACTGGGAGAAAGTCAATAATCTAGAAAAATGTCTCTTTCATGTGATGGTTCATTTTAATATAACATCAACCAGACATCAAATAAAACCAAGTTAAAAACAGACACTGTTTATTGGCATTACATATACATTTATATTTTAAGTTAATATATTTTAATCTAAACACATATGCGCCTTTAAAGTTTTATTTCCTACTTATCTGAATTTTCATTAACCCACATACTTTTGGCAGCATTAGTATTAAAATAAAAGGGCCTTCAGTGTATATACTAGCATTATATTTTTCATCTACTATATGGATGAGGAAAATTAATCTCAAAAGTCTAGTATCACTTATGATTAAGTGACAGGAAGTAAATATAACATTAGAGTCTTAAACTCTTTTCTTTAACAACTTCATTGAGGTAAAATTGATATATAAAGAACTGCACATATTTAATGTGTTTAATAATAGGTTTGGACATATACAAATGCCCATTTGTATATGAATTTGCCCATACAAATTCTATGCTTTATTGCTTTTGGAAACTGAATTGCTAAGTAAATAGTTCAGACAAAAGGTGTTGCAGGTTCTATCTAGGAAAATCGGGGTTGAGATACAGAGTAGAATTTCTATGTCAATTCAACTTAAATATCAAAGAGAATGGAATATAAACCATTTCATCAAATATGATTAATGTGGTAAACCTAGCTTTAAAAAAGCACTATTTGTTAAATGAGTTATAAAATGATACCTTTGTGCAAAGAATCCACTTTAACTTAAAAAAAAAAAGCAAATGCAAATATGCAAAACAAACAAAAAAACGTAAGAGTATACCAAGATGATGAAATCAATTCTAGTTGAGAAAATGCCTGGATACCAGAGTACGTTCTTCAGGTTCTCACGACTACAGAGTATGCAAGTTGCCAGCACACAGCGTAGCATGCCACCCTTGACCACAGGAATGAAAGCAAAGTTTTAAGTAATTGAAGAAAATCAGTATGAAATTGTGTCTAACAATATATATGCCTGTCTGTAACAAGTGATATCGGCAGACAGCATTCATAAAAATGAGAAAACGTTGTATGAGTCTTCCTTTACACTCTCTCAGCTTACTTATTTTACAAGTCAGAGATTGCTCTCTCTCTCTCTCTCTCTCTCTCTCTCAATATATTCCATAGGATCTCTACACATTACTTCTTGCAAGATTTATAAAGTGAAAAAAGTAAACTCCAAATGTTCACATGGTGTCAAGGACTATTTGAGAGCTTTCTAAAGAATCTTTCCCATTTACAATGTCACATAGTCATGGCTGGCACTTTGTTTACTGTGAATGCAATATCCTGAGTCATGTAATAAACACGAATTCAGGATAATAGGGTTTTAAAGGATCATACAGAAGTATAGTTTGATATTATCCAGTTAAAATTCTGAAACAAGAATTCATTTTTGTTTTCATTATTCCACAGAAACTGTGTATTCTCAAACGTTTTTCTATTTTGATTTATTCTCTTTACGGGACTCTGTGGCAGCATGGACTGTGCTGCTAGATAGTATATTTGATTCTCTTTCCTTTTCAGTTTGCTTTACTAGCTGAAGTTAATATTACTTTTGTCAATTTCCCCTTGAATTCAGTTATCCTCTAAGGACCTACCCTCAAGTACAAATTACTGGGTAATCCCCTCAGGATGAGGGCTGTGATGCACTTATTTTTGATAACTGTAATGGAAATAGAAAACGTCTACAGCTCTGTTCTCAAACTTCAGTGTACATCAGAAAGCCTAAAGAGAGTGAGTGTTGATTTAGGTTCTTCCAAAACCCCATCTGTATTCCCTGTTTTCTTGAATCATCTCTGGCACAGCTTGGGTTAGTGAGGGTCCTCTAAAAAGCTAATGTTAAAATGAAATTAGACGTACAAGAGAGGAATTGGAGAAAATGCATGACAGGGAGGAAGGAGAGAGAATCAGAAAAGGTGGAGAAAGCATTCAGACCAGGAGGTGAGTGTGACCCCAGTGAGGGACAGGGGAAAGGAAAGAGTATTAGATGGAACAAGTCTCAGACTGCAGCACAATTCTAAGAATGCTTTGTCAAGCATAACACAATGAGCCAAAGTGACCTGGTAAAGGAGTTCAGCATCTTGCAAGCATACCTCCTTCAGTACATCTACTCCATTCAGTCATTGGCTGGGAGCAGCCTTTGTGCAAAGATGGGGGCAGTTCCAAAAGGGCTGCTGATGGCCATCAGTTAATCTTGCTCCCTTCAGCAGCAGATCTGAGGAAATCTGAGTGCCACATTTTCACGGCCAACACAACTTGTCAAAACACAGATTTCTGGACTCCACCCTGAAGAATTTCTGATTTAGTAAGTTTGGGGGTGGGTCTAAGAATTTACATTTCTAACAAGTTGTGTATGCTACTGACCTCACAACCACATTATTGAAATGCTCAACTATATATAGCAGCATCTGTAAGTTTTCTTTCCTCTTTGAATATGGTGGAGTGGAGAGATAATTTATGTGTTGAAATTAACTCTTTTGACACAAAAAGTTTCTGCAGTTTTATTTAGTAATATATTGAATAGTTTGGTGAGTGTTTGGAAAAATGCATACATGCTGCTGGTGAAACTGCTTTAAAAGCACTTTGCTGGTATGAAAGAAAACCCCTGGGACTCTTTTATTGCTTTGTCTTATTACCTCAGCAAAGAAAACTTAACTTTTCTTTGTTACATTTTAATAGTTAATAGCCTATATATTGAAACAATACATTGAAAATTCATAATGCATACAGGGACCAAGGTTATAGGGTGAGAGTGCGGTTGGGGAAAAGAGATTCATTTAATTCCCCAAATCTACTAAAGATGCAGACACAAATCCCAATGCATTGTATAGTGAACAGGTGAAAAAAAAAAAAGACTCAAAGATTTCTCTTGCACCAGGAACATGTAAATTTCTCCTCAGTATTTCCTTATGTAAAATCAAAGATTAGACAAAAAAATCATAGGGAGTAATTTAGATACTCAGATATATCTAGGACTTTGGCAATAAGGAAAATTATTTTTCTCAGCAACTTGGGGGACAGAAAAAATGAGATCTAACAAATGGGACAAGGATGAGAAGGAAATGAAGCTGAAAATCAGTGAAACCTATGGTTTATGAGGCAATATAGGTACTCAGTGGTCCTCAACAGATAATCAGGTATCTTTTATTGCTGAAAATAAAGAAAATATTCAGGTTGAGAATGGCCTCCATCCCCTGTAGCAGCAGGGCAACCAATTACCAGGTCCAGTGGAGAGACAAATACTAAGATTCCTTGATCTGAGAATTAGCATAAAGGAGAAGGGATCAATGCCCCAGCAACATATATTCAACCTTACTTATAATCAAATGAGACAGTCAACAATTAGCATAGCTAATAGCAGGAACAGAAACTCACCTATAGACATTGACTTAAAAGTTGATTTCACTGGAAGCAAGTATATAAGCAAACACTGAGAACATCCTACAATTAATAACACAGTCCTAAAACTGGAAGAGAATATCATAGAAAAGAACAAAGCAAGTGCAAGTCATATTGAAAGAAGAAATGAAGCATTCATCAGAAATTCATTCTCTATTCACACAGTTTAAGAAATCTCACCAACTTGTTTGCTTTGAGTGAATGAAATTTCAAAAATGTGTTCAGGGGTGCCTGGGTGGCTCAGTCGGTTGAGCGGCCGACTTCGGCTCAGGTCATGATCTCGCGGTCCGTGAGTTCGAGCCCCGCGTCGGGCTCTGGGCTGATGGCTCAGAGCCTGGAGCCTGTTTCTGATTCTGTGTCTCCCTCTCTCTCTGCCCCTCCCCCGTTCATGCTCTGTCTCTCTCTGTCTCAAAAATAAATAAACGTTAAAAAAAATTAAAAAAATGTGTTCAAAACAAATTGCATATCTCTTGCTAGCCATAATATATAAGTACGGATAGAAAAGAAGACTTTTCACTATGAATCGTAGATACAACCAGTGTGTGCTTTGTTTCTTTGTTTCTTTGTTTCATAAGTTCTAAGTGAAGAAACTTCTGCATTATGGTTTTACTTCTGTAAGTTTATATCCAAGATCATTCACTTAAAAAAAAAGGAATATTTTATATCCAGAGATATATACAAGATAAATTCAACCTAACTCCTACCATACATTTTCTAATGCCTGAGATGTATGTATGTATGTGTGTATGTATGTTTGTATAAATAAAGAAATGTATGTGTTGCTTGCAAAATTTAATGTTAATGAAATTAGTTCTGAGAGTGATGCAGTGTAATTGTATAGTTACATAGAGTTTCCTTAAGCCTAGTTAAACTGTACAGTCCTATACAATTTCTACATTATTTTTTAGTTCTTTCTCTGCAGGAATTAGTAAAAATATTAGTTACAGCACCTGAAGAATGAGTCTCCCATTACTTTCTCTTTTTTAATTTTTAAACTTTTATTTATTTTTGAGAGAGAGAGAGAAAGCTGATCTCCAATGTGATGGTATTTGGAGGTGAGACCTGTGAGATGTGTTTAGATCATGAGAAAGAAACCTTCATGTATGTGATCAGTGCTCATAAAAGAGACCTTCTGTCATGTGAGTTTACAGTGAGGCAATGGCCACTGAGGACCCAGGAAGTGGCCCTCATCAAATCTGCTGGTGTCTTGTTCTTGATCTTCCTAGCCTCAAGATATATGAGAAACACATTTCTGTTGTTTATACACCACCCGGTCTATGGTACTTTTGTTATAACAGCTCAAACAGAATGAAACGAGTACACTGAGACTACAATGTAGGGCAGAGGGTAGGAAGCACTTTCAATGCTGTAAAAGATTTTCTTTTTTAGAGCATTTTCGACTTATACAAAGATTGCTCAGGAAATATTACACTGGAAATAGCAGTGCTTTGGAGGAAGTCATATTGTGTGTGCTTCAACACAGGCTTCATAAGAAATTGTAATGAACATTCACTAAGCACTACAAACAAACTATCTAACTCTTTCTGGTAGATGAAAATATCCAAGATCACATTTTTCTGTTTTAACATTGAGGATCTAGACCTCCTCTAGAACTTTATGCATTTTTGAAGTCATTAGAATCCTATGAGCAAACAATTATCAGTAAGGATCCACTGAAGGAATATGATGTAATCAGTGAAAGAATAACCATGGGTTGGACACTGATGCCATTTTGGAAATACCATCTCACATATATTTAGTAAAATGAACATAATACAAGATTACCTATTATGAAATGTCAGACTGAATTGATTTGAATATGGCTATTTAAGGTATTAATATCAATATTTGGTTAGCAATCACACCAGGGCCCTCATATATTATTTTACTTCAAAGATGCATCCTGTATATTCAGAGACCTGTATTTTACATAGTGAAAAAAATTTTGATGAAAATATTTGGGAACATAATTGACAACAGTGTTTTAATAAAGAAAAATGGTTATGAGGCCAGCATTACCTTGATTCCAAAACCAGGCAAAGACCCCACAAAAAAGGAGAACCACAGACCAATTTCCCTGATGAAGATGGATGCAAAAATTCTCAACAAGATACTAGCAAACTGGATCCAACAGTATATTAAAAGAATTATTCACCACAATCAAGTGGGATTTATACCTGGGATGCAGTGCTGATTCAATATCCACAAAGCAATCAATATGATACTTTAATAAAATAAAAGATAAGAACTACATGATCTTCTCAATAGATGCTAAAAAAGCATTTGACAAAATACATCCAGACTTTCTTGATAAAAACCCTCAAGAAAGTAGGCATAGAAGGAAAATACCTCAAGATCATTAAGGCCATATATGAAAGACCCACCACTAATATCATCCTCAAGGGGGAAAAACTAAGAGATCCCTAAGGTCAGGAACATGACAGGGATGTCACTCTCACCACTGTTATTCAACATATTTATTTAATTTATTTATTTAATAAATAATATTTATTTTAATATTTATTATTTAATAAATATTTAATAAATAAAATATTTAATATCTATTTTTAATAAATATTTATTTAATTAATTTATTTAATATTTATTTATATTTGAAGAAGAGAAAGACACAGCATTGGTGGGGCGGGGCAGAGAGAGAGGACGATATAGAATCTGAAGCAGGGCCAGGCTCTGATCTGTCAGCACAGAGCCTAATGTGGGGCTTGAACTCACAAACTGTGAAATCATGACCCAAGCCAAAGTCAGACACTTAACTGACTGAGCAACACAGGCACCCAAGATAAAAAGCTTCTGCACAGCAAAGGAAATAATCAGCAAAACTAAAAGGTAAGTGATGGAATGGTAGAAGATATAACAGATAAGGGGTTAGTATTCAAAATCTATAAAGAACTTATCAAACTCAACAGCCAAAAACCAAATCATCCAGTGAAGATATGGGCAGAAGACATGAATAGACACTATTCCATAGAAGACATGCAGATGGCTTACAGACACATTAAAAGATGCTTAATATCACTCATCATCAGGGAAATACAAATCAAAATCACAATGAGATGCCACCTCACACCTGTCAGAATGGCTAAAATAAACAACTCAGGCAACAACAGATTTCGGCGAGGATGCAGAGAAACAGGAACTCTTTTGCGCTGCTGATGTGAATGCAAACTGATGCAACCACTCTGGAAAACAGTATGTAGGCTCTTCAAAAAATTAAAAATAGAACTAGCCTCTGACCCAGCAATTGTTCTAGTAGGTATTTATCCAAAGGATACAAAAATGTTGATTTGAAGAGGCACTTGCATGACAATGTTTATAGTAGCACTATCAACAATAGCCAAAGTATGGAAAGAGCCCAAATGTCCTTCAACTGATGAGTGGATAAGATGTGCTGTGTATACACACACACACACACACACACACACACACACACACACACACACACAATGGAATATTACTTAGCAATCAAAGAGACTAAAATCTTGCCATTGGCAACAACATGGATGGAACTAGAGGGTGTTATGCTAAGTGGAATAAGTCAGAAAAAGACAAATATACGATTTCACTCATATGTGGGATTTAAGAAACAAAACAGATGAACATAGGGGAAGGGAAGAAAAAATAATATAAAAACAGAGGGAGACAAACCATAAGAGACTCTTAAGAACAGATGACAAACTGAGGGTTGCTGGTGGGGTGTTGGGTGGGTTGGGCTAAATGGGCAATGGGCATTAAGGAGGGCACTTGTTGGGATGAGAACTGGGTGTTATATGTTATTGATTAATTATTAAATTCTGTTCTTAAAATCATTATTGTACTGTATGTTAACAAACTTGGATTTAAATACAATAAAAAAGAAACAAAGAAAAAAATGGTGTAGAACATCTATACAAATTTACAATATCAAGGAAATTACATTCCTTCATTTCTATATGGTATGCAAACATACCTAAATATTACCTCATGTTTGCATATGGTTTTCAAGACATAAATTGAACAAATTCATAACTAGCCAATTAAATTATTTTTCCAGTTTTATTGAGGTTTAATTGACAGATGAAATTATATTTAACGTGCATAATGTGATGATTTCATATATGTGCACATTATATAAACACAATCAAGTTAACTAATGCATCCACCTCCTCATATAGTTAGCTGTCTTTCTGTTTGTTTGTTTGTTTGTTTGTTTGGTAAGAATACTAAAGATCTAATCTTTTATCAAATTTTAATCGTGTAATACAGTATTATCAATCATAGTGACCGTGCTGTACCTTAGAACCTCAAAAGTCATTCATCTTATAGCTGAAACCTGTACCTTTTGACCAATCTCCCCCTCTTACTTCCATATACACATGCATGCACACACACACACCCACAACCACAATTCTACTCTGTATGAGTTCAACTTTTTTTTTTCTTTGTTAAGAATTCACGATTCCACATAAATGTTATATCATGCAGTATTCCATGCAATATTCCATGCAATATTCATCTTTTCATCTTTCTGTCTCTGGTTTATTTCACTTAGCATAATGCTTTCTAAGTTCATCCATGTTGTCATAAACAGAGGGATTTCCTTCTTTTTAAAGATAGAATACTCCATTATACATATATACAGCACATTTTCTTTATCCACTCTTCCACTGATGGACACTTAAGTTGTTTCCATATGTTGACTATTGTGAACATGCTGAAATGAACATGGGAATACAGATAGTCTCTTCGAGATAGTGATTTTGTTTCTTTTGCATACATACCCAAAAGTGAGATTGCTGTATCATATAGTAGTTCTATTTTTAATTTGAGGAACTTCTGTGCGATGATCCATAGTGGCTATACTAATTCTCACTCTCACCAACGGTGTACAAGGATTCCCATGTTACCATGTCCAGTATTTTACTTCTTGCCTTTTTGAAGTTAGCCATCCTAAAAAGTATGAGGTGATATCTCATTGCAGATTTATTTGCCTTTCCATGATGATTAATGATGTTGAGCATCTTCTCATAAACCTGATGGTGATTTGTATGTCTTCTTGGGGAAATGTCTATTGATTTCCCTTGCCCATTTTCAATTTGATTATTTGTTTCAATGGCTAAAGAGCTGTATGAGGGCTTCATATATTTAAAATATTAACCCTTTATCAGAAATGTGGTTTGCAAATATTTTCCTCCATTCTATAGGTTGCCCTTTAATTTTGTTGATGATTTCCTTTGCTGTGCAAAAGTTCTTAGGTTGATGTGGCCCCACTTATTAATTTTTGCTTTTGTTGCCTTTGCTTTTTCTGTCAAATTCAAAAAGTCATTGCCAAGACTGATGTCAAGGATCTCACCTTCTAAGTTTTCTGCCACTAATTTTTCAGTTTTAGGTCTGGTGTTCAAGTCTCTAATCCATTTTGATTGATGTTTCTGTAAGATAGGGGTCTAATTTCATTGTATGTTGCTATCCAATTTTTCCAGCACCATTTATTGAAGAGCCTATTCTTTCCCCATTGTATTTTTAAAACCTTTATTGAAAATTAATTGACTAAGTATGTGTGGGCATAACCAGTTAATTTAAAAACAACCTTTTAATTGTTTAACTTTGTTCCCAAAATGTACCTTTTATTTGCCCACCTACATAAAAGTTGAAATTAGCATCAATCGTATTATGAATGTCTCATTCAATGAGTGATAATAAATAAATTACATTTAAGTCATATGAAGTGCAATAATTTTGGTATGACCACACAGTTAAATTAGAAAAATAAACATACAATATAAATAAAATACATATATATATATATATTTTATATATATATATATACATTTATGTATTTATAATTATTTGCTGCATTTTTGTATCTCCCTTAACAACTTATAGATATTACTATAAATTAACCCATACGTCTTTAATTCACTATTCTCAATGATGAAAGAATATTGCATGAACTGAATGAGTGTTATTCAGTTATTTTTCTACTGTTGCATCTATACTTTTAACTGTTTTTTCCATATTGTGATTTTTTCAAACCCAAATGTCATTATATTTAACTGTGTCCCACCCCAATCCAAAAAAACTTTTAAAGAACACAGAGCTCCATATGTTTTGCCTCTACTTTCCTCTCTGCCTCATAGACTCCCACATATCCTTTCACACTTTGAATTACAAATACACATACAGACCCACACAGACCCATACAGACTACACACATGCATGCACACACACACACACACACACACACACACACACACACACCCTTCATTTGTTATCACCTTCTTCAGAATTTAGCTCAATAATTACTTCTTTAGGAATCTTTTCTTTGATATTTCTGGGTAGGTTTTTAACCTAGTTAAGTGCCCAGAGCACCATGCATTAGTCTGTCACACTTATTGTTGTAATATTATATTAGTGACTTGGGTAGCTTTCAACCTCTTTGTTTAAAAATAATTTCCATAAATACAGGGATTTTTTTGATTTTTGATTTTATATTTTTTGTCATGTCCTTAAATCTCTAGTGTTTCATATAAAGTACTGAGTATAATAGCTCTTAATATACTTCATGAATGAATGAAAAAATGTATAGTAAATATATATAGTAAGTACATAAAATAAAAGCAAAACTATAAATGAGAATTAAAATATGATATTGAAAGTATAAATTGACATTTGAAAAAGAAATAGAATAAATATAAGTAGTTTTCAATATTTTAAACATTTGCAATTACTAAATATAAATTGAATTTTGAAGTATCTTAATAGAAAATAAAAGGAAAGACAGAATAAAACATGAAAATTCTTTAGACTAAATAACTTGAAATTTCTTACACAGTACTTAAATCCAAAAAAGAATATTTTCATCTAGGGATTAATATAAAGTAATAATTTTCTAGTACACTTGTTTTTCTTTTCCTCCGTTTGTAATTAATATTCTTGGGAATACTGAGAATAATTATATTGTGAACATTTATGCAGCCTTGCTTCATACTTGATACTTAACATTATATGATTTTTGTATGTTTATTTACTTTTAAGAGAGAGAGAGTGTGTGTGAGTGGGAGAGGGACAGAGAGAGGAGACCCAGAATCCAAAGCAGGCTCCAGGCTCCAAGCTGTTAGCATAGAGCCCAATGAAGGCAAACCCACGAACCATAAGATCATGACCTGAGCTTAAGTCAGAAGCTTAACTGAGCTACCCAGGCGCCCCTTCTCTAAGCATTTTATATATATTACATCATAAGCTCTTTACATACTTTAGCTGACAAGTATATTATTATTACCATTTTAATGAGGATGATATTAAGGCACATAGAGATTGAGAATTCTGGCCAACTTCCTAGAGCTAAGGAAGGCAGGATGTTTCATCTTGCAGTTAATGATATTTAAGTAAAAAATCAATAATAATAAACAGATAACATAAAAATATTCCGAGATGATCCTTGTATGCTTTGAATTTTACTTTTAATCTCTTTGCACGTTTATTTTCCCTCTAAGTAGTTCAAGACACTTTTAATTATCTATTGCTTAGTAATAGACCCACAAAAAACTTCAAGGCGTAAGTAGTGTTATTTATTTCTCATAATTCTGTGGAATGACTATGATTAGCTGAGTGGTTCCCCTGTTGCATGTGACATCATACGGAGTTATTAATTCAGATTCATTCAGCTGATACATCTACTACATTGAACTCAGCCTCCTCACAGCATACATTCAGGGTAGTTGAACTTCCAGGACAGCTGATTTCCAAAGGGAGAAAGTGAAAGTTGCCAATACTATTAAGGAGTGGGATGGGGCCAGTGGTCTCTTTTACAAACTCTATTAGACAAAACATGTCACAAGGCCAGCCAAGATTCAAGGAAAGACAGAAGAGACTACCACTTGATAAGAGGACACATGCCTACTTGTAGGGAGGGAAAGAATTATTGGTGACCATTTTTAAAAACTCTAGCACAGACTCACATCAATGTTTTATTATTCTTTTCTTTTTCAAATATTCATTTTCCTGCCATTTTGTGGCAGTGCTGCAAATAAGAGAATGTGAAAAAGAATGTAAGAGGAAAGAATAGAAGTACAGTAAAACCTTAGTTTGTGAGCATAATTCGTTCCGGAAACATGCTTGTAATCCAAAGCACTTGCATATCAAAGCAGATTTCCCCATAAGAAATAATGGAAACTCAGACAATTCATTCCACAACCTCAAAATATTCATATAAAAATGATTATAATAATGTAATATAATACAGAATAATAAAGAAAATACAAAATATAAAGAAAAATAAACAGATTAACCCGTACTTACCTTTGAAAGCCTTCATGGCTGGTGTGAGGGAGACAAGAGAGAGGAGGGTTATTGTGCAGGAGGATTTTCACTATCACTAATGGAATATTGCTATCTATTGGCTCAGTGGAGTCTTTTTCTTTTCATGCAACTTTAACAAGGAACCTATCCAACAACACTTGCTTTTGCCTCCTTTTGAGGATTTTGCAGAAATGTGACATTGCATTGACGGTCACTCACAATCCCGCAGAGAGAAAGAGAAAGAGAGAGAAGAACCATTGGCTAGTTGTGATCATGTGATGTTCAACATCACATACTAGTAGAATTGCAAGACAGTGCTCATTTATCAAGTTAAAATTTATTAGAAATGTGTGCTCATCTTGTGGAACACTCACAGAACAAGTTACTCACAATCCAAGGTTTTACTGTATAAGAAAGGCTATATAACCCAAACATTAGTATTTTATTTTGGAATTTGAACAAGCTCTGAAAAAAACTAATTTTTCTTTAGGCTATACAAGGGTGAGGAAGATCAAGATGCTTGAAGAATGGACCAGGGCCAAACAAGAGGGATGTGTTTTTGGAGAACTGTTGATAAGTCAATAAGTCTGAAAAAGAAACAAAACAATACAAGGCACTTAATGACGGTATTCAGTGCCAGAATATAAAGGAAAGGAAGGGACAGAATGTGGACAACTTTAAATGACAGGCTGAGTATCTAAACTTGACATTTTTGCCCAGAGCCAGCCCAGGGCTTACTCTTTTAAAGTCAGTAGAGACAACATTAGTAAGAGAGAATTGAGAAGTTATTTTGACCCACTCAGAGATGTCCAAATCTTGTCAAGTGTTGATCTGTTTTTGAACACATATTTTCCTGGTCTTGAGATATGATGACAAATGCTTTGTACAAGTATGATCTTGATAGTGTCAAACAAAGTATTCCAGTGTGTAATGTTTTAGACAAGTGTCATTCTCAGAAAAAGAATTTAAAAGATCCTTCTTAGAATTACAAAGTGAAAGAGAATGATGAAGACAAAAAAAAAAGGATCTTCCAATTAAAATAATATATTTGAAAACTCCACCTAATAAATGTTTTAGTATCATTAATTCACATAAATTATTTGGAGCCTGATTTCTACTACATGAACTCAGGATGCATCAGTATGATTCTATTCTCCATACACACAGTCTATCCATGCCTGAATAATGGCAGCAATACACATAGCATCAAAACCAGAGGAAATGAAAGAAGAAGGCTTGATTAAATTATTTGACCCAATTTTATACTTTTTGATTGAAGTTATGATCAGTGAATAAGGAACAACAGAAAAGAAGGAAGTACCTTGAAGATTTTGAAATATAAATCGAGCTATTATTTAACAACTACTTATTTATCACATACTATGCACCAGACACTCTTCTCAACACTTTATAAAGATTAGCTCCTAGAACCCTCATAACAACCTTTTCAAGTAGGTATTATTATTATCTTCATTTTTAAATGAGATACATAAAAGTTATAATCTTATGGAACTTTGCATACTGTAGTTAATAGCAGGACCAGAGGGACAAGTTCTTTCCATTACTGTATACATTCTTCAATATTTCTTCTCAGTTCATTTCCCAGAAGGCATCAAACGTGTCACCATTCACATATTCACCAAGATTCTTAGTGGTAGAGATATAAAATCAAACTAAAACCCAAGTCTCTGCCTTCTATGAATTAATATTTTTATTGGAGAAGAAAAGAAAGAAATAAGAATATACATAAATAAGAACATCTCACAACAGGATAAATAAGCCCCATGAAGGAAATAAACCAGATATATCTAATGGGTGATCCTTGGGAGCAAAACTTTTATTACTATCAATTTGCAAGGAAAAGCCTTTGATGAAGCAACATTTGAACTGATTCCTAAATAATGAGAAGACGCCAGCCGAGTGAAGAGTCAGGGCAAGGGGTTGCAGGAACAGCCAAAAACAAGTATGTCGACCCTCAGGTAGGAATGAGCTTGGTTTGCTCAAGGAACAGAAGGAGAGTGTAGTTAAAGCATAAGGAATGAGGAAGAGAGATTAAAGAAGAGTGTTGTAGACACACACAGGCAACAGAGTAAGGGAGACCATATTTTATTATTAAAAAATCTGCAAGGAAGAAATATTACCAGAAGAAAGAGTTACTAATGTTATTTTACTTGCTTAGTAATGAGAGTGACACATTAGAGTCATTAAAACTAAAGAACTGCATTCAACTCTTCTCTGAATTCTATTTTTAATGACAGCTATTAGCATGTTCAGAAGTATTTCTACATTTAATAGAAGACTACTTATATTAGTGGACAGGAAAATATGGATTTCTTTGACATGTTTCACTTCATTATGGAGGTGGTATGTATAGAGTTTTGCTCCCCAGTGAGAAGACTCAGGTTCTTTATATTAGATAATTTAGATTTAAGAAAATATAAACTTCCTTCCTTTAATTGCACAGTTTCTATAATTTCCATTATGGTAAGTTTTTTTATAGAAAAATAGATATAATTCTGAGCCTTACTTTTTAATCCATTGTTTTCTGAATTTAAACCAGTAGATACCAAAACGTTCCTTTATTTTGGCAATAGGACTACCATCTATTTTTTACCTCTTTTAATTATATGTAGTGATCATTAGCTCTAATTTGAGTTTGACAGTTTTACTGAAAAAAATAAAAATAGTTTAATTCATTTTACAGTTCTATTTTATTGATTTATTTTATTAGCCTATTATTTTACATATAATTATTAAATTATTGCAGTTATAAATAATTTTCCCTTTTCCTGAAAATAGTATCTACTCCAGGTAAATGAGGGAATTGAATACAGGTACAGGTTTAGAGTTATTGGAAGAGTTTTTGGAATTTTTGAAAGAGGGATGTGAAACCAACAGTGCTTGAGAAAGACAGCTTCTGGGGACCTACTGTGGGGGCAACAACTATAATGGGCTGACAAGCATGAGCTCTAACAGCAGCTGCCCAGAAAGGACCAGAACATAAGGGACATACAACTACTGCCAGACACACTACCAGTAATGACAAGAGAAGGAAAGACATCCATGCTTTTCTTCTGCCCTCCCTCTAAATCTTCCACCAAGCCTCTCAAGTGACCGAACCTAACAGGAAATCAGGTGGCAAGAACACCTGAGAAGTACAGTATACAGAGATGTAGCTCCGGGTTCGATGCCTGTTATAAATCGGGGCTGATGAGGCTAAAAGGTGTGGAACAAGTCTATGAACAAATAACCAAATGACTGGAACATAAAAATCAACTAAAATTCCAGGAACAAAAGATAAGTGCTGTTCACACTCAGATTTTTTAGATTGATGCCTTTTATGAATTTTCTTTTACTTTCCATTGCTGTTTAGCTGTTTCACTGTGCAAACACACACACACACACACACACACACACACACACACACAATTCTTGGCACAGTTTGGTGAGTCAGCTCAAGAAATTTACGTATGGATTTTTAAAAATTATTAAAATAGATCTGTTTTTTTTTTAAAGTCTACAGCTGGTTCCTGGGTAGCTCAGTAAGTTGAGCGTCTGACTCTTGATTTCGGCTCAGGTCATGGTCCCAAAGTTCGTGGGTTTGAGCCCCCTGTCAGTCTCTATGCTGACAGTATGGAGCCTGCTTGGGATGCTCTTTTCCTCTCTCTCTGTCCTTCCCCTGCTTGCACTCTCTCTCTCAGAACAGATAAATAAACTTTAAAAAGTCCCTGTGTTCTAAGTCACTGGTCAGGATCCAGAAGCAAATGACGGGTTTAAGACTGAATATTAGTTTGATTCAAATGTGTTAAGGTCAACGAATAGCAACATGTGCCAATTTTATTCATCATGGCATGTATTTCTGGAACTGTCTTAAATATGGTTTCACCCTTTTCTGATTAGGGATACTTCAAGTAAGGTCATGGACCTAATGTCCCCATGAACAAATCACATAACTTTGTTGAGGGGAATATGTGTGGTGTTTCCTAGCACAAGCTAAAATGCCCAGTGTCTAGCTACAGCCCTCAGACACCTGAACCTTTTCTGAGAACCCAGGACAGAAGGGAAGGAGGGAAATCTCTACCTTTCTGGATGCTTCACGCTGCAGCGCTGTCTCTATACAAACAGCCTCTGACCAGAAAACAGGTATTAATGGGCTAAGGCTTAACGCTGCTTGTCCATGATTCAGAAATCAAAAGCAACTAATTACACATGAAAATAAAACGCAATAAATAAGTAAGTAAAACTACCTTAGACCACGCATGGTGCACATTGCCAAGGAAACACTCATGTGGTTAGTAAAGCAAAGGTTAAACTCCCCTGTGCTAACTGTATCAGAAACTTTAATTTCCATCTGTTCTTTGTAAAAATTTCATTGTTTACTTCTTTAAAGTATCTTGCCTATGCACCAACTGTCAAGTTGTTTGTGATTGTAACACCAAAATTGCCGGGGCCTTTACCACCTCCCCCCACAATTGAAAGTACCCCGTCAAGTGTGTAATGAAGTTAGAAATAGAGTTCTGCATGTCCATCTTCACCAGCAAACTCACTAGGCAAGAAAGTCACTTCTAATAGAGAGGAAAAGTATGAAGGAAACGAAGAGAAAAGCCAAGAGTGTTATGTTAATTGATGCCCAGATCCATGGCAGAATACAGAAAGAAAAATTCCTACCTAGCAAATTCAAGGAAAGAAGAAGCAAAACAATTTTTTTTTTAATTTACACTCTGTCTATAGTATGGTTTCTCAGCTTCAACATTGCTAATACTTTGAGCCAGATAGCTATTTGTTGCTGCAGCCATACTGGGTATGACAGAAAGTTAGGCAGCATCGCTGACCTCCACCTATTCAATGACAGTAGCTCCCCTCACTCATAACAACCACAAATGTCTCAAGATATTGAGAAATACCCCCTGAGGGCAAAAGAGATACTGGTGGAAAACCACAGGTATATAGGATGAAATATTATAAGGGCATCACAGCAACAGTTAAGAAAATTTTGTTTTATTGTTTTTTTATTTTTTCAATATTTACTTATTTTGAGAGGGACAGAGAGAGAGAGAGAGAGAGAGAGAGAAAGAGAGAGAGAGAGCATGCACACATGGGAAGGGCAGAGAGAGGGAGCAAGAGAATCCCAAGCAGGATCTGTACTATCAGCACAGAGCCAGACACGGGGCTCTACCTCATGAGCCATGAGATCATGACCTGAGCCGAAATCAAGAGTCTAACACTTAACCAACTGAGCCATCCGGGTGCCCCAAGAAAATTTTCTAATGTGAGAAAATATTCAATACACCAAACACAAAGAGTAGGAAATACTCAGTAACTCCCAAACATAATTTTGACTTTATTTTCATTACAGCATTTATCATTGATCAATGATCATTTGTAAGTAGAATGTTAGACTCACAGGAGCTGGGTTTTCATTTATCTTGGGCAATAGCTGTATCCCCAGAACATAGGAAAGTACCTGAAACATAGCATGTGTTCAATAGATCTTCAAGTTCTTAAATCAATATATATAATTTCTTAATTTTGGTTAAAATTTTAATTAGAAAGAAATGAAGTAGGTATTAGGACAGATCTATAGGGATGATATATAAACATGTATCACTTTATTGAGGTATAGTTGTCATACAAAAAGCAGTATATATTTAATATATACAACTTGATGAGTTTGGAAATAAGTATCCACCTGTAGAACTATTACCACAATCTATGCCATAAACATCCATCACCTCCAAGAGTTTTGTCTCACCCTCTTTATTTACTATTAAGTACATCTTTATTTAAAAAAACTACTTCTCGGGACGCGTGGGTGGCTCAGTCGGTTGAGTGTCCGACTTCGGTCAGGTCATGATCTTGCGGTCTGAGTTCTAGCCCCGCATCAGGCTCTGTACTGACAGCTCAGAGCCTGGAGCCTGCTTTGGATTCTGTGTCTCCCTCTCTCTCTGCCCCTCCCCCGCTCATGCTCTGTCTCTTTCTCTCAGTCAAAAACTAAATAAAAACATTTAAAAAAAATTTTTTTAACTACTTCTCTGTATTTGGACAGAAGAAACAAAGAGAAAATGGGAGGAAAAGACCCAAGAATAAAGTCTCAGAATAATGGAAGAACGTTTTCCAAAGGAAAGACACAAATCTATCACAGGTTCATCGAATGCAAAGCATGATGAACTAAATCTCCACACCCAGCCACATTCACACACACACACACCCTAAAAGTATTTTTTTCATATTTATGTATGTATGTATGTATGTATGTATGTATGTATTTTTGAAGGAGAGAGAGAGACAGAGCATGATCAGGGGAGAAGCAGAGAGAGGGAGACACAGAATTCAAAGCAGGCTCCACGCTCTATGCTGTCAGCACAGAGCCCGATGTGGGGCTGGAACCCACAAACCGTGAGATCGTGACCTGAGCTAAAGTCGGACACTCAACCGACTGAGCCACCCAGGCGCCCCCACCCTAAAAGTTTTAAGATGAGAAAACAAACAAAAGAAAATAGGTTAACTCAAAAGAATAAGAGCCAGAACGATCAGATTTTTCATTAACAGCACCACATATCAGACAACAAAATACTCTGGCTTTTCCATTTTGAGAGATAATCACTTGCACTTAGAACTTCATACCTATATGTGCTAATAACTATATGATCTCACAACATGCAAGGCTTTTTTTGAAAACTGCATGTACTGCCTGGTTTAATCTTGGGAGTAGGATAGCATTAATAATCCTGCATTTTGGATGAGGACTTAGAAGCACCGAGGGGATAAGTAACTTTTCTGAGGTCAGGAGAAGCAGTGCTCGAATGTAAGTAGCAGCCTCTGGCTTCAAATTTCTTTTTCTTTAACTTTTTAAAAAATATATTTATTTATGAGGGAGAGAGAGAGAGAGAGAGAGAGAGAGAGAGAGACAGCATGAGTGGGGAAGGGGCAGAGAGAGAGAGGGAGACACAGAATCCGAAACAGGCTCCAGGCTCTGAGCTGTCAGCACAGAGCCCAACGCGGGGCTCGAACCACAAACCATGAGATCATGACCTGAGCTAAAGTTGCATGCTTAACCAACTGAGCCACCCGCGCGCCCCTCTGGCTTCATATTTCTTAATGCTAATCACTTTTCTATTCTACTCTGTGGTATCCACTTTGAGTGGGATTGTAAAATAAGAACAGGTTAATAATTCAAGGGCTCAAATTTTTTCCATCTTACACATATTTTCTGAGGGAAAGAAAAAGTAGATGAGGAAGTAATATCATGAAATGAAAAATAATCCAAGAAAGAGGAAAATGTTAGCTACAAAAAATAATGTTCTTAACAAAGGAGTATGTTTGGAAAAGTCATCATAATAACAGCTGTGGAACTTGAATAGACCATATTGAAGCTGAAGGTGAGAGTGCCGCAGGACGAGTGACTTAAAAAAGAGAGTAGGTACCATGTAACATATAGTCTGATTAAGAGAATAAATAATCTTAGATAGATGACAAAGATACTTGCTATTATAAAAGAAGGGGGAAAAAATAAAAAGAAACTTCAGGAAGAATAAAATAAATCCAAACAAGTGACAAACATTAAGAATATCTGGATTCAATTATTAAGAACACTAAAATTTATTGTGATTCTTAACCACTGATGAAGCTTAAAGAAAGGTAACTAATTAATGCTTCACCATTGAAATCCCCTTGGAGCGGTTTAGTTTGGTAACGTAGATTAATATTTCTCATTTCCTCTGAAAGATCCAGTAGCAGTACTTAGATCTACAGTGAGCCTGAATAATATAATTACAACAATGTAAATATTATCTGTTGACTTTTTTCAACCTGTAGATTTAACATATATATAAATAAGCAATGATTTAGTTATGGTTATAAGGCAATATACATGTTGTAAAGCTTAAGAATGCAAAAGCAGGGGCACTTGGATGGCTCAGTTGGTTGAGCACCCAGCTTCAGCCCAGGTCCAATCTCCTGGTTTGTGAGTTTGAGCCCTGTGTCAGGGGTTTAAGGGTTTTAAGTTTTATTAAAAAAGCAATTTTGAATAACTCTCCTAAAGTTATAAACATAAACAATAAGAAAAAAATGTCAATTAAAAATTGACAAAAGAGTGAGAGGTTCTCTCCCTCTCTCTCTGCCCCTCCCCTATTCATGCTTTTATTTTCTCTCTCAAATAAACTTAAAAAAAATTTTTTTTAAGAATGCAAAAGCAAAGTTATAACTGATAGCAATTATGAAATAGAAGGAAGAGGGGAGGTAGAGGAAATTGTAGGGATGCTAATATCCTCATTTAATATAAAATTAGGTATATATAGGGACACCTGGGTGGCTTAGTCGGTTGAGTGTCCAACTCTTGATTTAGGCTCAGGTCATGATCCCAGGTTGTGGGACCAAGCCTTGCATGGGACTCCACACTGAGTATGGAGCCTGTTTGGGATTCTCTCTCTCTCTCTCTCTCTCTCTCTCTCTCTCTCTCTGTCCCTCCCTCACTCTCTCTAAAATAAAAAAAAATGATCTACATATAAATATTATATATATGTGTGTACACACACATAGTGGGTATGAAGTGAGATGTTATTTAAGTTTGATTAGAGAAACAATTTTGAATGACTCTCCTAAAGTTATAAGCATAACCAATAAGAAAAAAAATAATGTCAACTAAAAATTGACAAAAGAGTGGCTACGATAAGTGACCTTACTATTTATCTTTCATCAAAACGAATGTATAGATACTGATTTTGGCAAATCAAAAAATAGGAACATAATTATATTAGAGTTATCAAGTTGGCCACAAAAGAAAATTAAAAAGAAAAAAATCATTTAAAATGTCTAGCTTCAGGGCCTCCTACTGAAGTTTGCATGTAAAAAGGTAAAAAAAGATAGTTTAGTATTTAAATTATTTTGTTTAAAATATACGTTACGTGTGTTTGTATATACGTGCACATATGTATATATGCATATAGCATTTAAATATGTTTTACTATTTCATGTACTGTTGCAGGTAAAAATCTTCCTACCTGGGTGCCTGGGTGGCTCAGTCACTTAAGCATCTGACTTCAGCTTAGGTCATGATCTCGCTGTTTGTGAGTTTGAGCTCTTACTCAGGATCTGTGCTGACAGCCTCAAAGCCTGGACCCTGCTTCAGATTCTGTGTTTCCTTCTCTCTCTGTCCCTCCCCTGTTCACGTCCTGTCTCTCTCTCTCTCAAAAATAAATAAACATTTTTTTTTAAATCCTCCCACCAAAATTACCTCCTACTGCTGTTTTCAGGGCAAGAATGCAGGGCTGATTCTGATATCCTTCTGACAAAACTTGGCCACAAAGCATAGACAATTACAATTATCTAAGAAACTAAAATTCAATACTCAAAACATGTGTTAGGATTAAAGTTTACACACCAACATCCCTTTCTTATAATAGCAACTTTGTTGAGTATAGTCTAATCCACTGATTAAGCAACACATGTATTATAAAGCACTTCAGTCTTTTCCAGAAGACAGAAAATTATGATTAATATTTGAAATCCATGCTTATATACTCATAAGGAGCTGATATTTGGCTCAAAAACTTTAAGGTAGTCTCATTTCTAAAGTCCTACATATTCAGCACCAATTATTTTCACTAGATACATTAACCTTCTACCAATCCTCAAATGATTATTTTTTGCAAATATGCTTTTGTGTAATTATGCATTAAAAAGGCTGCAAGTTTTCCCAGGTCTCTACAGCCCAAGGCTGTTATACATCCCACCCTGAATTCCCAAGTTGAAGAGCTGATTATATTTGGCCTATTTGATTTTTGAAGAAATTGCATTTTATATGTAGCCCACTTGCTTTTGACATGTTAAATTTTGAGTTTTGAAATATACAACTCATATTTCTAGTTATCATTTCTTAAAATTTAATGATAACCAGTCTATTAAAGCATTACTATTAATAGAATACAGACATTGAATTTTTAACATCATAAAGACACTACACTAAAGCTTCATTATTATATTCTGGGTTAGGAAATCATATACTCAGTAAGGAGCATCTTTAGATTTCACAGGTGTTCACTGCAGATGCTGATAAATAGATGCATCTGGAATGCCTAGCAACTTGCCACCCACCACAATGAGCGAAAATGAAGCAAAAAGGAAAAAAGAACACTATTGGTCATTGCCTGGAAAAATAACATAAATTGATCATTTCAATGTTGCATGGCTTCATCTAAGCATGGGAGGATCAAAAGCATTTTTAAATACCTGAAATGACTTATCAACTGCTGAGAAATTACAGCTTGGAGTTAAAGGAGCACAGCATAATCAAAGTACCGTACAACCATATCTTGGTGAAAAACTGCAAATTAAATTTGCCTTGCAAAGAATTGGTCAAAATTATTAAGTCATCAAATTATCACATTTCTTCCTTGCATAGATTTGCACTGAATAGCCCCATGCTGATTCTATCATTACTTTCTTTTTATTTTCCCCTATCAATAATAATATCTTAGAATACATATACAGGAAATCCTTAACAAAGCAAGCAAGGACACAGGGAAGGGCCACAGAGTGAGTTAAATTTATTTTGATTGTTTTATGTACACATTCAGATGACATCTGAGAGTAACATAGAAATAAATATATGTATAAGGATCAATGAAAATGACTCTCCATTTTTAAAAGGCAAAGATAAGCATACCATTTCCCCTTCTTTCTTTTCTTTAAAGTTGCCTTGGAGGCATACTGAATCCAAGCTCATACTCTAATCTTGGAATAGAGATTAATCTCTCTAGGGATTAACCCCATCACCAGTTTTTACTATGTAGAGATACCTCCAAATTCAGGCCAAATCACCTCTACATACATAAGGACATACCTCTGGAATTAGCTTAGGGGTCACTTATGAGATAAATGGGAGACGGTCAAAAGGTACAGTCATTTGTCTATTAGGAAGATAAAAGAAATTACTGTTCTTTCTGTTGTTTTGTTATATACAACATGTGGGATTTTGTTCTAACTTCATAATCACTTTCATGCTTCCTTACATACACATAACTCTGTTAATGTTTACTTACAATAGTTTTTGTTCTCGCCTCTCTTCTGCATTGATACTAAGGAATCTTTTTGTAGGCAGGATTGTTACATTTCTCCAATATAGGTTAAGGTGACATGACACAGAATCCCCTACTGGTAAATTTTAAAAGTTAGATGTAAAGTCAGGGCAGGAAAATAAATTGCCAAAAATACTCAAGAAGGAGACAACTCATAATCATATATACTGGTCAGACCCTCAGCTATAAAAACATTCTCAAATACTTCAATGAGGTGACAATACAAACAGTTGGATCTTCAATTAGAAATTCAAAATATTGCATTCTTTAAGAGACTTTACCAGGCTGATTTATAATCTATCTTCCTAGTCTTTAGGGAAGTTTTATCCAGAACTACACTACACTATACACATAGATGAATTAAAATTATTTATTCCTCTGTCTCTTCTATATAATTCTAAACTGTGAAACCTAAACCTTTCTACCCTCACACTCTCCCTAGACACCGAGAATAGAATAATGTTTACTTGTCTATATTAACATGATATTTCTCTTCCACTATCTTCATTATTATTTCTTTATTCTTCCTGGATGCAAACAGTTTGAACATTCATTGTGGGAACTTCCCAGAAGACCCACCGCCTCTTCAATGGTAAGCATCAATACACAGCTTGGTTCCGGCAATTCTTTGAATTTCCTCAAAATTTTCACTTTGCTGTTTTCATCAGTTCTGGACTATTGACTCACAATCCATTCTCGATCCCAATAAAGTCTTCACTTTGGAAGACCTACTTTAAGTCAAACTTCCAGTTCTAATAACTTCTGACCTCAGGCTTTCTTCCCTCTCCCCATGGGAAATATCACAAAGTTTTGTGAAGTAGTGTTCCTAGTTATTGCTGTGAATAATATACTCAGCATTGTCTTATTAATAAGTCTTGCTGCTAGTATATAGAGAATTCAATGCTGACAGTCCTCAAGGACAGTAAGGGTGTTTTCATAGTTTATTTGTCAATAAAGTGCCAAATGATTTCCAAGTAACTATGATGTGTGTCATTTACTTGTGGTTTGTTTGAGGTGCCATAAATCAATATATCTCTATCTCTCTATAACTATCCTTATCTCTCTATCTCTATCTCTTTACTTAAGTATCTACATGTATGTATTATATGTAGAGAATATTTTATACATATTCTTATATTCTCTCTCTCTCCTTCCTGTTTCTCTGTGTTTTAAATATAGAGGGATTATATAAAGAGATACACACACACACACACACACACACACACACACATATATATACATTAAGAGATGGGAGAATATATATATATTTATAGAGAGAGAGAGTATATATATATATATATATATATACATATACTCTCTCTCTATATATATATATATACTCTCTCTCTCTATATATATATATATATACTCTCTCTATATATATAGTAAGAGATGGAGAGATAATATATATATAAAAAAAAAAAAGAGTATCCTTGGACACACATTTACATGAATTGTAAGAGTTCTTTCCAATATAGAAAGACAGAACTGATTCTGACTACCTCAGAATTTTAAAATTTCCAAATGGCAAGTAACTTAAATTTTATAAATTTCATTTCACACATGTTTTCTCATCTGTAATGGAGGTGTCTCATAGGACTGTTGAGATGAAATGAATAAATATATGCGAGTACTTTAGAAAGGTCTCATATTAATGCAAGTGATATGTAAGTATCATCTACTATATGCCTTTTCATGATACTATCTGTTTACTTTGTGATCTTTGGCAGGTCCTTTACTATTGACTTTGGCTTAATTATGATGTTTGGAAGTGTCAAGAACTAGAACTCAAGGGGTGCCTGGGTGGCTCAGTTGGTTAAGCGTCTGACTTCAGCTCAGGTCATGATCTCACGGTTTGTGGGTTCAGGCCCTGTGTCAGGCTCTGTGCTGACAGCTCAGAACCTGGAGCCTGCTTCATATTCTGTGTCTCCCTCTCTCTCTCCCCCTCCCCTACTTGTGCTCTGTCTCTCTCTTTCAAAAATAAATAAACATTATTTTTTTAAAAAATAAGAAAGAAGAACTAGAACTCAAATTATGTTAATACTAAGTCATACCCACAGGATAGTTTTAAATTGTTTTTACTTTTTACTAAATTTCTGATTCAAATATTTCTCCTATAATTTCTTTGGTATCTTCTTGTAGTCTTGCCCACTCATCATTTTTATTTCATCAGCATTAACAAATAAGCACAGACATTATGCACAGAGATTAATTAAGTATAATCTAAGGGCGTTTTTCAAGTATATCATTTCTTCTTGGTTATTTTCACTCTTTTTCAATATTACATATATTTTTAAGATTTAATGCAATCCCTATCATAACACCAACAGCATTTTTTCTCAGAACTGGAAGAAATAATACTAAAATTTGTATGGAACCACAAAAGATATCTCAAATAGCCAAAGGAGTCTTGAAAAGAAGAATAAAACTAGAGGTATCACAATTCCAGATTTCAAGATACCAAACTGTAGTAATCAAAACAGTATGGTACTGGCACAAAAAGAGACACATATATTAATCGAACAGAATAGAGAGCCTACAAATTAACTCAAAATTATATAATTAAGTAATCTTTGACAAAGGAAGAATATGCAATGGGAAAAAGACTCTCTTGAACAAGTGGTATTGGGAAAACTTTTCAGCTACATGCAAAAGAATAAAACTAGACCACTTTCTTACACTATACACAAAATATATTCAACGTGCATTAAAGACCTAAATGTAAAACTTGAAACCATAAAAATCCTTGAAGAGAGCACAGGCAATAATTCCTCTGACATAAACCATAGCAACATCTTTCCAGATGTCTCCTGAGACAAGGAAAACAAAAGGAAAAATAAACTATTGGGACAATATAGAAACAAAAAGCTTCTACACAACAAAGGAAACAATCAACAAACTAAAAGACAACCTGGGGGGGGGGGCAGAGGGGAGGGGGGCACCTGGGTGGCTCAGTAGTTGAGCATTAGACTCTTGATTTCAGCTCAGGTCATGATCCCAGGGTCCTGGGATTGAGCCCTGCACTGGTCTCTGCACTAAGTGTGAAACCTGCTTAAGAATATCTCTCTCCTCTCTCTCTCTCTCTCTCTCTCTCTCCCCCTCTCCCTCTCCCTCTCCCTCTCCCTCTCCCCCTTCTCTCTCTCTGCCTCCCCCAAAAAATAAAAAAAGTCTTAAAATATAAAAATGAAAAACAACGTACAGAATAGGAGAAGATATTTGCAAATAACATATCCAGCAAAGCATTACTACTCCATATATATGAAGAATTTACACAACTCAATGCCAAAAACCAAATAATACAATTAAAAAATGGGCAGACAACATGAAGAGACATTGCTCCAAAGAAGACATAGAAATGGCCAACAGACACATGAAAAGATGCTCAACATCACTCATCATCAGGGAAATGCAAATTAACACCACAGTAAGATATCATCTCATATCTGTCAGCACGACTAAAATAAAAAACTCATGAAACAGCAAGTTTTGGCAAGAATGTGGAGAAAAAGGAACTCTCTTGCACTGTTGGTGGGAATGCAAACCAGTGCAGCCACTGTGGAGTATGGAGTTACCTCAAAAAGATGAAAATAGAAGAACACTATGATCCACTAATCACAATCACACTACTGGATATTTATCCAGAGAATACAAAAACACTAAATTGAAAAGGTATATGTACCATATGTGTATTACACCATTTATAGTCAAATTATGGAAGCAACCCAAGTGTCTATGAGTAGAAGAATGGATAAAGAAGTGGCGGTATATATTTATAATGGAATATTACCCAACCATAAAAAGGAATGAAATAATTCCAATTGCAACAGTATGGATGGATGGATGGATACAGAAGGTATAATGTCAAGTGAAATAAGTCAGTCAGAGAAAGACAAATACCGTATGATTTCACCGATGTGTGGAATTTAAGAAACAAAACAAAGAACAAAAAAAGAGACAAACCAAAAAAGACTGTTAACTATTAAGAAAAAAAAAACTGATGGTTACCGGGGCGGGGGGGGGGGGGGGGGGGGGGAATCGGTGAAATAAACGAATGGGATTAAGAATACATTTGTCATGATGATCGCTAAGTAATGCATAGAATTGCCGAATCACTATATAGTACACCTGAAACTAATATAACACTGTATGTTATGCTAATCATAGAATTAAAATTTAAAAACAGAAGGAGAGAGACTAATTTGAGATATCTGGCCATAGCACCAAGCTAAACCTTAAAAAAAAAATAATAGTGAAGCTTTGGAATAAGCAAAAATATTACTGAATATTCTTTCATTGAAATGCTGGAGCTTCCTGGTATTATCTAAATAGGAACATGCATATGAATTATCGTTTACTAAGCTATCTTCTAAATCTGTAAAAATTATAACACATATACAACTGAAAACAAGCAAACTACTCTTTTTTAGAATCATATATGTAAATTTGATGGAGATTTAATAGATACTCCTTAGCCAAAGAAAAGCCAGTTTTGTGTCATTTGCAAATTCAATACTTTTTTTTCTTTGTTTTTAAGTTTTATTTATTTATTTTGAGACAGAGAGACAGAGAGAGTGAGCACGGGTGGGGCAGAGAGAGAGGTAGAGAGAGAATCCCAAGACAGGCTCTGTCCACACTGTCAGTGTGGAGCCTGATGCTAGGCTAAAAACTCACAAACCATGAGATCATGACCTGAGCAGAAACCAAGGGTCAGACACTCAACCAACTGAGACTCCAAGGTGCCCGTCAATATTCTTGATCTACAAATATACCTGTTATTTAGATTTTACTAAGAATCATTCCTTACATTTTACTAGTTGTTGCACTGAATTAATGAGTTAAATAAAAACTTTAATACAGGTTTATTATATATCTGTATAAGTCTTCTTTTCAAAAATTGTTTTTAATGATATGATTTTTTTAAGTCAGCATGATTTTTTTTTAATGTTTATTTATTTTTGAGATAGAGAGAGAGAGAGAGAGAGAGAATGAATGAATAGGGAAGGAACAGAGAGAGAGAGAGACACAGAATCCGAAGCAGGTTCCAGGCTCTGAGATGTCAGCACAGAGCCTGATGCAGGGCTCGAACCCTCGAACCGTGAGGTCATGACCTGAGCCAAAGTTGGATGCTTAACTGACTGAGCCACCTAGGCACCCCATAAGTTAGCATTATTAATAAAAGAGTTTTCAAATTTTTTATTCTTTTGTTGTCTAAACATTTCAGGAAACAAAATTTTAGGTTCTTAAGTTAGGCTTGATAATTTAAAAAATGATATCATTAAAGAATGATTTTCAAAAATGATCTGATTTTTACTCTCAGGGCAGATAACCATTCAGAAGAAATTTTATTCTGAAATTAACATAATGCAACTCTGATGAATCATTGACAGCAATAAGAAGTCAACGTAAGTAATTAAGTTGGTCAATATTTCTGTTGAGGAAAAGCTAAGTCCAAGACAAAATTAACAAACAATGTTTATTCATAGACTGTGACAAGGGACTTTATTGTCATCACTTTTGTTTTAGCAGGGTTTCAGTGTTGGTAATTTGGAGTAAAAACAGAAAGGGTGAGTCTGATTGACAAGCAGTTCTATGAAGGTGGGATAATTTATTGGAAGTGAAGAGACTTTTACTTGGTCTTCAGGTATAGTGGAAGCTGATGGTTGGCTTCAAGGGGGAGAGCAAGCAGTTTGGGAGAGTTTAAAAGAAGAAAACATTTATTATCACAGACTGAGAGGTTTCTCTGGGTTGGCCATATCGTGGGACAAATGGGCATCTATATGGGAGACCCCAGATAATGTCATAATGGTCCTGAGGGGCAGCAAGGGCTGTTGCCATAGGAAGCAATTTCTCTGTCCGCATCGGACTTTTGTCTTCTCTAAAGCCATGTTTCCTATTGCTTATGCAATTCAGTGAACTGTTAAATATGCTATCTCCTATGTTATTGCTTTGCTTTGTACCTTAGTATTTACATTTTAATAAATTTTTGCCCTGCATCTTCCCAACCAGATATGCTCTTTAAATGAGGTCATGGGGTTTTCTACATTTTTATCATCAAGCGTAGAGATTGAAAGCTTAGTTGCTCATGAAGTTTTAAAAGTCCCTTCAGTGTATGCTTGTGTGTGGAGCTCAATCATTAAATATTTTAAAAATAAACCATATAGGGGTTGCCTGGGTAATTCAGTCAATTAAGCATCCAACTTTTGATTTCAGTTCAGGTCTTGATCCCAGGGGTAATGAGTTCAAGACCCCGTGCTGGACCCTGTGCTGGCCATGAAGCCTTCCTAAAAAATAAAAAAATAAAATAAAATAAGATAAATAAATAAATAAACCATACAAAAATTCTTTGCTTTATTATGTTGCTTTTGTATGATTTATTCCAACATTTCAAATGTAATTGTTAGTCCACCCATATTGATGCTGTTAAAGTAATTTTGTTTAGTTGTAACTTGGAATTAACTAATTTACAAAGCAAAACATTATGTTAATTCCTAGGTGTGGTAGAACCTGCCTTACAATAATGCCTGGGTCTCTCTGCACAAATGCCGTGTTTCTACAACAAAATCTTCGAAATCCCTTAAGATTCTGATATGAAAGGTAAAATGAAAAGACAAAATTGTATGCATAATAACTACTGATTAAAAGCCCAAGTTTATAACACACCTTGTATTTTTTGTCATGGGAGGAAAGAATTTTAACAATTCATTAAATTAAAGCAACTATAAATTTTGAAAAATTCTGTACATACAAAAGTGAAAACAAACTTGCCCAAAGTAATCCATGGAGAAAAGATCTGCATAAAAATGTAACCATGAACTTTTAAAGTATACATTTAAAATCCACATATTCAAAAGGAAAAAGGACACGGCAGGAAACGGATGAGGATAAGGCAGATCACATCCACCAAGACACAAATGTGTAAAGATATTGACAAAAAAGTTTGCATGATACAAATGCTTGTCTCTTCATAAAGACATGTTACTTCACCTAGAAACATGCATGCAATTATTGCATGCCTCGGGCAGCCCATTAACATCAGTAGGAGGAAATGATCCAGAGACATATGACCTGTACATTCCAAAGGTTGAACCGGAAATAACAGTGAACTGTGAATATTTATTTAATGCCTGCTCATTGTTAAACAATATGTTTGTGGACTTGTAATTATTGGTTTAGAGTTGGAGGCAGGGATACCTATAAATCTTTCATACTGGAATGTAAATATTTACATTAACGTTTGCCTCAGAGACCACAGTATCTGTAGGTCATCAATATAAAAAGAAACACTCAGAGATCCTCCACACATGCACTCTCAAAAAGAAGCCATACTGTGGCCTACAGTCTAGACATTTAATATTCCAAAATGAAAGGCACAAAGGAAGAGGAAGATACAGGCTCTATCATGACAACATGGAGAAGACTAATATTCTGAGAAGGCACATGGGTTAATTATTTGCTAGAAACCTGTGCTTGACAAAACACTATGACCAGCAACAGATTTTCTTAAACATAAAACTTGTCAGCCTAGGGAATATAGTATGTAAGGAGAATCATTTTCTAATTATGTAATAATAATAACTGATTATGTACATGATACATAATAATATCTGAATATGTATGAGAAAGAGAGAGAGAGAGAAAATGAGACAGAAAAATCAAGGTTGAGATTTACAGGAAAAAAATCTTTAAAATAAATCTATTTGGTGATAATTGTTGGTAGGAAAGATTCTTAGAACTGAGAAGCCATGATTTTATATATATATATATAAAATATATATATATATATATATGTGTGTGTGTATATGTGTATATATACACATGCACATACATACGCATATGTACACACACGTACATACAAATATATACACACATATAAATATAATCAAGACTTCTGAATTGCAACTACAAACAAGTGAGTTTGACATTGCAACTTAAAGGTTAAAAAAATGTTTATTTACTTTTGACAGAGAGAGAGAGAGAGAGAGAAAGAGAGCACAAGCAGGGAAGGAGCAGAGAGAGAGGGACAAAGGATCTGAAGCAGGCTCCACGCTGACAAGAGAGTCCGATGCAAGGCTTGAACTCACTTCATGACCTGAGTTGAACTGACTGAGCCACCTCACCACCCCTGGTTTTTATTAATATACTTCTCCCTGGTTTTTATTAATTTAATAAATTAAATTAATATAATTTAATATGAACCATTAAACAGATGGTTCATAATATTATGCAAATATGTATAAAACATACTAGATCTATCCAGAATATAAATCATCAATAATTATCCACCTTTCAATCTCTTTCCAACTCTTTCTTTTTTATTATTATTCTTGGCTTAGTTATTATCTAATACTAAAATAAAACATAATTATTTTGAAGATATCAATTAAATTTAATAAATAAGTATGTTTAGTTTGGTATTTGTGAGTCAAAATCATGGTAGATTCAATAATTAACTTGTTAAAATAGTATTCCTGACTGAAAACTTGAGAAAAAAGTTTGTTAAAGGTTTTCATCTAGGTATTGAGAAATTTAATATAGTATCTGAAACTTGAAATTCTGAATTTCTGCCCATTATTCAGGAGCATAAACATCTCCATAATTTTGATTAATGCCTGCCAGTGAGGACTGATATGAAATTTTATGATTATTCAAATACCTATGTTATGCAGAAAACTCAAATAATCAGGAGGCACACACTAGTCTATTGGAGTCCTTTTATTTAGGGGATAACTTAAGTTATGTTCCACCTTTTTCTCTTCATTTGAGAGGAGTACATAGTAATCTAGTGCAGATAGTATCCATAGAGAAATCAACCCTTGTTTTGTGGGACATGATTACGGAAGCACTATCCCCTGCCATTGTGTGATTATACCCAAGATAGAACAGGAGCCAACTTATCATGGCAAAACTGACTCCACCCCCATTCTATCAGCTTGGCATTCACAATTAAAAATAGAGTCAGCACCTCTTAAAATAATCAGGAGACAGCAAACCAAGCCTGTATTTGACCAAGAATGGTTGCCTTAGCCTGTCTTCATGGACTTTTCTTTTTTTTGTTTTAATTTTTTAAAAATGTGTATTCATTTTTGAGAGAGAAAGAGAGACAGAGCGTGAGCAGGGGAGGGGCAGAGAGAGAGAAGGAGACACATAATCAATCTGACACAGGCTCCAGGCTCTGAGCTGTCAGCACAGAGCCCGATGTGGGGCTGGAACTCACAATACGTGAGACGATGACCTGAGCCAAAGTCAGATGCTTAATGGACTGAGCCACCCAGGCACCCTGATTTCAAGGACCTTTCTAAGAAGACAACTTTTTTTCTGGGAAGCCAGTCTTCAAAGATTATTCTTGGGTAATTTAAATTTACTTCTCAACTCATGAATATCAATAACAATGATCCATATAATATTTTTCACTCATTCATAATATTTTGGAGTACTCTTGGCATAGAGTTAAATTAAGTGTTTCAATTAATGTAAAACCATATTTGGGTAGCTTAATTCAGTGGTTGGTAGCAGCAGCTAGAAAAATAACGCTTCTCCTTATGGAAAAATAATAGTATTTCACACTAAGTTATAAAAGTTACCTCATAAAATTTAAGAACGAGGGGAGTCTTTCAATATTTGCTTCATAATCTTTGCAATAGTCCCTCTTTATTATAAATATTCCAGCCACAGTGAAGACCACAACTAGATGTTCTGTGTTCCATCCTTCAGGGTTGTGTGACTGACTTAATAATTACTGGATCTTTTTAGTTATTTGTCCACATCCTCATTCATCCCTTAATCCCTAATGGCATACAGAACTAGAGGGAAAGTTGGGGAAAACATTTATTGTCTCTTATTGTAATTGTAATTATCTTCCCTCTTTACCTGATGTCTGCCCTACTGTTGCTTAGATAGAAAATAACTTCACGACTTTCTAAGCAGCATGGACACTGTAAGTCTTCCTGATACTTCTTGCAGTGCCTCTCATTGCCATGTACACTCTGAGCCAGCTCTGAGTGAAAGTGAACAGGACAAGACTTGGGGCCAGGAAGAATTAAAGCAGAGTTCTGTAATTCATAAGATATAGGACATTGAACATATCTTTTCACCATTTTGAACGACAGGTTTCTTATGTACAAGTAAGGGTAGGAAGATCTACCTCTTGGGATTCTGTGTGAATTACATAAAATATAAGACATCTGGAAATTTTTGAGCAAGGTGCCTGACAGTGGTCGAATACCTAAGAGAGACCACAATTTTGTTTGTTTTTTCTTGAATAACATTTTTGTACTTTTTCCAAAGGTCGTTTGTATTTAACACTGAGTACCCCTGAAAGAAGATACTTTAAGCTTTCATCACCGAAAGCATCATAATGTTCCTCAAATTTTAAGTACATATTTTGAACTTACAGATTTTGTTTCCTATTTACACAATAATATTGCCATTTGCCATGAAGAAAAAGAAAAAAACACTAATTAGTCTATCCTACTGTATGACAGGTGCTGTGAAAATATGTCCTGATTTATATTTTTATTTGATATTTATTGCAATCTTTAGTCTGGGTGGTAAATTCTCATTTTTACATGTGGAAGAAAACTGTAGCTCAAAAATATGGTGGATTTTACACAACATAGTAACTAAAGTAGCTGTAATTAAAATTTGTACTTCGAAAGTCATGAATTCTGACATAGGATTGTGCCACAGTTGAAAATGATCACTTATAACTATTTGCTAATCAAATTCTGCACTATTAAAATTTTCTTCATACTGGTGCCGATAATTTGCATACTCAAAAAGAAGGCAGTGGCTCGGATTTAATCATATCTAATTCTACCACATATTGTACAGCATGTTTGTCTACAACAAATGCATATTTTTATATTTTTAAATATAAGAGAGAGAGAGAAGAAACAGAGAGAGAGAGAGAGAGAAACAGAGCTCATGAGCAGGGGATAGGGCAGAGAGAGAGAGAGAGAGCGAGAGAGCGAGAGAGCGAGAGAGAGAGAGAGAGAGAGAGAGAATCCCAAGCAGGGTCCATGGGGTTCGAACTCGCAAACTGTGAGATCAGGACCTGAGCCAAAGTCAAGAGCTGGACTCAACCAACTGAGCCCCATAGGCACCCAACAAGTACATATTGTAGAGAAGGGACAATTGTTGCAAAGGTGTTTAAGAGATTCTTTAAAAAAAAAAGGGGGGGGGGGAATTCTTGCCAAGAAAGGAAAAGAAACTTTGTTTCATTTTCTGCAATCCAAGTCAAATCTATCCCCTTCAGTATTATCCCCTGAGAATTCTCTCCCTCCACTGCAGGGTCTAAAAGCCTAGTTAACTATATTCCCTAGAATCTTTCAGGCACCCTTGCAAGTTATCGTGCACCAATTACAGGCAGATTCATGAGAAAGCTTAGAAAGCAGAAGTGCTATGTTTCCTGTAGCAATGCCAGGTAGCCGTGGGCTTTCTCAGACATGTGAATTTACACCTGCTCATGGATTCTACCAATGGATCTCACCTTCTTCAGTGTTTCGGGTCACTGTGAACCTTTTTTGAGCAGTTTCCTGACATACAGTAGAAACAACTTATAGATTCTATTCCCAAGTCTGTGAGCTAGTGGTAAGATGCCTTGATCGCTTCCCCAGCCCTGCCAGTTGTCTTGTAAGCAGCTTGTTTCCTGTGTGCAAACATTCATTGCCTAAACATTCTAGGGTGGCTTCTGTTTTCATGACTGAACTCTGGCTGATAGAGGAGACAAGAAAAGTGGCAAAGTACCGATTTTTCCTGATTAGTTTCCACTTAGAGATATCACCGTGCTTCCAAATATAGGAAGAAACTTCAAGTCTAGAGCTAAGATACACCTAAGACCATTTTTATTTATTAATGGGCATTACCAACTGAGAAATATTCCCTTTCTGCATCCTGAAGTAGATGTGACTCTCTCTACTTGCTAGGTAGAATTATAAACTTTAAACCACCCACAATGTCATTGTATCAACAACACAAAGTATAAATGGTACACTCTAAGAATCTCCCTCAATTCCTAAATGATCTTGCCTTCAAGGTGTGAAATGTACTTTGCTTTCAACTATGTTACCTTTCTAAATGCTGTATTGGAAACAAAAACAAAAGAAAGCAAAACAAAAAACCACACACATACCTTTTAATACCTCTATCTACTGCCATTTTCTTCTCAAACCTTGATTCCCTATTTTCAATTAATTATCAATGTTTGACCAGCTAATATGATAAAACATGTAATTAAGAGCACAATTATCTAAGTCTTTATCAGATGATTTCTCAAAGTGTCAATGGGACACATTTGTACTAAGATTCATAAAGTGAAGAAGTGAACCATTTTTTTTTTTCAAATTTCCAAACAGGTCCTTTTCCAATAATAAAATGTGACGTATTAAGTTGATTGAGGTGAATAATTTTTTGCTATTTATTTCTTAAATGGAACCAAATCTTTGATTGCCCTAATAAATAATTCTCAGATATCAAAACTTAAAGATTTTATCATTTATTTAGTTGTTATTATAGTTACTACTAGAATCATTATTCCAGGGGGGTCAGTGTTATTAAATGATTATTTACAAGGGTTACTGTCATCATTTTCAAGCTTTAAAGATCTTTTTTATAAAATAATATGCAAATGTTATCATCCAATTCAATAGCTCACTTTCTTTAAGTTAATGAATTTAATTCTGATTAAATATTGGAGAGATTTGTTCTCTTTTTTCCTCACTTTGAGTGGGAGAAAAAAACAAGTCTAGAACTAGAAAAAATAAAGGTGGACATCTAAGAACTTGTATATACCTCAAAAGAATAAGTCACTTTGCTACTAAAGGAACTGATGAAAATTGTACTCGGGAACCAAATAAGCTCTGACAGTTAATGGAACTAATTTACCAGTGAAATGATGAGGGAAATGAATTACTTCGGGGATGTAGGAAGTTAGAAATATTGGTGTCATGGAGGTGAACATCTAAAATTGCTCTATTTTCATATTAGAAAAAGCAATTCAAAAAATATCATTTCCTTAAAGTTTGAAAAATCATGTTCAATTCCCAGGATAGGACATATGGTGATGGGACAAGAGCATAATCTACTAGAACCCCCCATTATATATTCAAGTACGTAGGCATCTTGGGCTCATTAAGTTATATTAGTCCAAAATTAAAAAAAATAATAATAATGAATAACACTCTAAGTGTAAGGAAATCAGCAGATATGTCTGATTTGAGACTTTATTCATTGACCCCATCCATTATTTCTTAAAATACCTTTTTAATAGGGTTGTAAAATGACAAACAATACTAAATAATAAGTTTATACTGAGGACAGAGCCACATTTTTAAGATCACAACCCATCAAGAGGGTATAAATTGAACCAAAATATCTTTCTTTTCCCTTCATTTCTTCATGCCCATAAAAATTGTGGTTTTCAGTTATCAGAACAGGGATGTTGATAATTCTAAGAAATATATGTTGTGAGATTATTTTGGAAACTATAATTTAAGGAATATTGAGAAATGGAATTTTGTTAAAGACATAGAAGAACTCATACGATATTCTAGAAAAATAAAAATAAAGGACATGCTAATAATACGCAGTAATTTCGGGAATGATGTAATATGTTTTGTAGATTATTATTATTATTTTGCCAATAGGGTATTTTTCTCTAATGTATGTGAAAATTTCCCAAAGGAAAACCTGTCTATGCACAATTCCACATTTAATATGAAGTTGATTAGGTCTGATCTCCCCAAACAATAACATATATCAACAAAATAAAGAGCAAGAACTTGGGGCACCTGGGTGGCTCAGTCAGTCAAGCATCCAACTTCAGGTCAAGTCATGATCTCGTGGTTCATAGGTTCAGGCCCCACATCAGATTCTGTGCTGATTCTGTGCTCAGAGCCTAGAGCCTGCTTCAGAATCTGTCTCTCTCTCTCTCTGTGCCCCTCCCCCACTCATGCTTTGTCTCTGTCTCTGAAAACTGAATAAACCTTAAAAACAAATTTTAAAAAAGAGCAGGAACTTGATTTTATTAATATATTTTTTAAAATATCCTTTATTTTTAATTTAAAATTTTAAATAATCATAATTTTAAATTCTTTAACTTTTTTTCTTTAAGCAAGTACAGATTATCTGACAAATCCGTGGCTCTTTTCTGATTATTCTTATTTACATTTAAGAATCTCCCCCAAAAAACTTTTTAAATTTGTTTTGTATTTTATAGCAGATACTCTATGCAAGTTGGCATTCCAAACAACTTTCCAGAACCAATAAAGTGTTTTGTGAAAATATGTGTTTGGAAAACAGTGAGTCTCCATCACAAAAATTCACGCAAATAGTAGCAAATGATCTCTCTGAGGCACTGAGATAAATGGAATGGCAATTTGAGTTGCTGAGATAAATCCCAATCCTGGCAGTGCACTGGAGTTATCCAGTGAGCGTTTAAAAATAGATATAAAGCCTCAACTCAGATCTAATAAGCCTTAATGTATAGGGAACAGGTTCCAGGCATATGTACTGTTAACATACTCCATTAGTGATTTTGATCTACCTGGTATATAATCAATATTGGAGAACCACAAAACTGAAGTTCCTAAAGACACGTACATAACAAAAACATTTATTCAGGTAAATAAGCTATAGAGAATGAATCATATTTGAGATGCATCTATCACTTAGTTACAGAATGCTGAATTGATAAGATTAACACAAAATTTAGTTTCTCCATTCCAATTTATTTACCTGGCAAGTGAGTTGACTTACAGACCTAAGGGAAAACAAGCTCTATATGTTTACTCTTGAAATTAGATTTTTATTCCTACATTCAGTAGATGTTTATTAAGTACCTTCTAGAGACCAGGCATTATTCTCTTAAACCCTTGACATTCTAGGGTCATTATTTTTTAAATTCTGACCCCTACTCCTCAGATCTCCTGCATGCATATCTTTCCTTGGCACTAAGCCTATAAAAGGGTTGATACTTCAAATAATCCATCTGCCCTCAAAATTCTATTTTCAATGATGTAACATACGTGGGGAGGAGTACAACCTATACACAAGCAAGTGCCCTGACTCTAAGGACATGTGACCTACGACTTAATCACTGAGCAGCAGACCACCACACAAAGACAGTCGTAGTTGTTCTCAGCTTTGATTCAGTATTATATCTACCCCACTTTAATGAATCTGTGAAAATCATTTCCAGATTCTTTGCAGTTAAGGATATTTATGAGCCTGCCAAACCCAGAGTTGCCAAATGGAGTAGACAGCACTGCTGATGGCTTGGTACAGCTTCCAGAGGTAGGGGGGAAATCTGAGGATGTGGGTAACAGGACATGAATATAAGATGCTCCTTTGTAAAATATGGGAAATAACTTTTCATCTAACTATCTCTGTCCCAACATATTTCTTATACAACCTGCATCATATATATATATATATATATATGCACCATATATATTTATATATATAAATTTTACTAAGAACTCACCTAATGGGGCTTGCATTTATGATAATGTAGCTATACCAAGATTCCAGTTGTTATTTACACTACTAACAACTTACAAAATACTTAACAAACATCAAAATTACTTATCTGAACTTGGTTGAGTCAATAATATTGAAGAGAGGGTCTTTGTTTTTGCCAACAATTTTTTTCACTTCTGCAGTAAGAATCCCACACTGATAGTAAATAGGCTTCAACTCACATGTCAATGTAGAATAATTGGTAGCAGCTACATAAAGTGACCCATTTTCAACAGAAAATATAACCTTGGAGTTGGTATATGCATGTTTTGTACCAATGAATGGGAATGGGGACCACTTGGAATGTATTCATGCCAACCAACCTTGCACTACCCCACTGTATTATAATTATCTTCTTCCATCTTATTGCTCTGCCAATATAAGCTTTTTTGCTGATCAGAAATTATAAATTGTGTTCATCTTTATATCACCACTTACTTACATAGTGCCTGGCCCAATAACTTTTTGCTGAATAGTTGTTCTTTACTAGTTTGAGGGCAGTAACACAAAGACTTGAGACACCAAATGATAGTCACATTTCTGTTCTTTCACCAAGTAAGCTCAAGTTTCTGTGTGTGGGTTGACTGAAATACCCCTCCCAATGACTGTAGTGTCCAGTTGAGTTTAACCTTATGAGTAAAGAAATCAAATAGATGAAAATAGAGACATGAAAATACTTGGAAGTACAATGAGAAACTCTATTAATCACAGGTGTGTTAAGTTTTGGTATTATTCAGTGATTTGGATGATTATATAATATCATAGAGAGTACATGATACCTGTAAGATCTCACTTGCTTCTAAACAGCTTTCTTCTTTTTAGGCATTTACTTGTTAATCAAACATTTACTAGCAATCTTGTTATAAAAGGAGAATATGGAGAAATGTAAATCAGGCCATGTCATATTCTATATGATTAAGAATAGAATAGGGGCGCCTGGGTGGCACAGTCGGTTAAGCATCCGACTTCAGCCAGGTCACGATCTCGCGGTCCGTGAGTTCGAGCCCCGCGTCAGGCTCTGGGCTGATGGCTCGGAGCCTGGAGCCTGTTTCCGATTCTGTGTCTCCCTCTCTCTCTGCCCCTCCCCCGTTCATGCTCTGTCTCTCTCTGTCCCAAAAATAAATAAAAAACGTTGAAAAAAAAATTAAAAAAAAAAAAAAGAAGAAGAAGAAAGCCCCAAGGGTGGCCGACTCTCTTTGTAAAAAAAAAAAAAAAAAAAAAAAAAAAAAGAATAGAATATCCACAAAAAGAGATAAGAAAAAATACAATGGAAAAGTAAAGCAAGATTCATCCAATAAGTGGCTCAATCCCTAAACCTGTAAACAGTCATTTTTATCATCCTACATTCCCATCTAACCAATCATTCAATCAACTTTACCTGCCAGATTACTCTCTGATCCATTCAACTGTCTGTATTTCAACTGCTGTTATCCATTTCCCTACCATGTACAGTAACTTTATTAAGAATTCCCTCATCAGGTCTATAACACTTCCTGTGAAAGTCATGTTTCTTAAACAGCCCAATCTATCCAGTTATGATAAAAATCCTTGCTAGCCATTTATTTATATTAGGAAAAATTTCCCTCAAGAAATGACTTTTGCCTTATAGCCCCTGCCTCCTGATCTGCTTTATCCTTTGCAAATCTTCCTTTTCTTCCCTAAGCTTCAACATCCTTGTCTTTGTAGTGATTATAATCACAACAGGCTATTTTTAAGTTCAGAAAAATTGTCATTTTTTTTCTTCATACTCACCATAGAAGTTGAGACTATACGTAATGAATGACATGTATCTGGGAAAGGTTTAGTAAAATTTAAGAATATTGAGAGGACTAAAAATAAGACCATGGGAATGTTGGGGAATGAATGTTAACTTTGAGTTTATTGTATCTCAGGCATTACCTCATTTACCTTTTCTGACACTTTTATAAGGAGGGATAATCATGCAGACATTGAAACTGTTCTTCAAAGAAGTTCTTCAAATTCATCCAAAATCACAATATCAGTAAGTGGCAAAGCTGAAATTTCAACCCAGATCTCTATGACTCTTTCTACCATCTCATGCAACATAGGGTATTTTAATTTCAACCTAAAGGCAAAGGGAGACTTTGTAAGACATTTAGGCATGGAATAATATGATAGAAATATTATAAATTTTAGTTTGGCAACAATGTTCATCAGTTAATTAAAGAAAGAACAAACCAAATGTCATTAAAGTAGTAAAGAAATAATGTAGTGATCTAGAAGGATGTAGGCCAGGGTAGAATGAGAAAAAAGAAAAGAAAGGGATAACGTCTGCCATGCATTAAACTGCAGTGTAAAGTATATTTTGGGGGAACATATTTTGCCTAAGCAAAATTAAAATACATATATGCATAGTTAAGCGTCCAACTTCACCTCAGGTCGTGATCTCACAGTTCATGAGTTTGAGCCCTGAGTCCAGCTCTGTGCTGACAGCTCAGAGCCTGGAGCCTGCTTTGGATTCTGTGTCTCCCTCTCTCTCTGGCCCTGTGCTGCTCATTTTCTCTCTCTCTCTCTCTCTCTCTCTCTCAAAAGTAAATAAAAACAAACATTAAAAATTTTTTAAAAAGAATAAAACATTTAAAAAAAGGGGGTGTGCCTGGGTGGCTCAGTCGGTTGAGCGTCCGACTTTGGCTCAGGTTATGATCTCACAGTCTGTGACTTTGAGCCCCACGTTGGGCTCTGTGCTGACAACTCAGAGCCTGGAGCCTGCTTCGGATTCTGTGTCTCCCTCTCTCTCTGCCCCTCCCCCGTTCATGCTCTCTCTCTCTGTAAAAAATAAATAAACATTTAAAAAAAATTTTAAATACATATATACATGTATGTATTAACTACATATATATGAATAACCCGTGAAAGGAGAAGGGTAGAGGCACACTCCAAGGTATTAGAAAAAAAATGTATAGTGCTGTCAGCCGAGGTTAGGAAAAGTATTGCAAAAAGAAGCCAGTTTCTGACCATGCTGTGATAACATATATAGGTAACTGTACTAACAGAAAACTAAGATTTGTTGTTTCTTACTTCATTAGTTGAGAACAACCCTCCAGCAAATTAAATGGAAATGCAAAAGTAAAAAGTAGAAAGTATGGGGGCACCTGGGTGGCTCAGTTGGTTGAGCATCCGAGTTAAACTCAGGTTATAATCTTGCAGTTCATGGGTTTGAGCCTCACATTGGGCTCACTGCTGTCAGCTCAAAGCCCACTTTGGATCCTCTGTCTCCCTCTCTCTGTCCTTCCTCTGCTTACACTCTCTCAAAAATAAATAAAACATTTTTTAAAAAGTAGAAAGTATTGGGGCACCTGGATGCCTCAGTCAGTTAAGCGTCTGACTTCGGCCCAGTTCGTGAGTTCAAGCCCCACATCAGGCTCTGTGCTGATGACTCAGAACCTGGAGCCTGCTTTGGATTCTGTCTCCCAATCTCTCTGCCCTTCCCCCACTCATGCTCTGTCTCTCTCTCCTTCAAAAATAAACGTTAAAAAATTTTTTTAATTAAAAAAAAAAGTAGGAAGTATGATTATTTCATCAAGATGTTTGAAAAGTAACCTTGAAGTTCACTGCCAAGATGCATTCATTATGGAATCAAAAATAGTCAAGTAAAAGGTTTATAAATCCTGATCTGATTGTGGGACACATCTGAAGATCTATTTATAACCCAGTCATCCTTTCTTGAGTTTAAGCATCTTTTAAATGGGAAAGTGTTCATTAATAGGCTGATGGTATAGTATAGGTAGTTTTAATAAGAAATAAAAAAAAAAAAAAGTTAGGTAACATGGTGCAATCTGACAGCTATAAATAAAATTTTACAAAAATAACAGCAAAGGGGCACCTGGCTAGCTCAGTCAGTGGAGTATGCAACTCTTGATCTTGGGGTTGTAAATTCAAGCCCCACATTGCTTGTAGAGATTACTTGTAAATAAAATCTTTTAAAAAAAGTAACAGCAAAGAGGGAACACAGTGATCAATATGTTCAAGCAAGGACTGAAAGGACAGAAAAAAATACTTTGTATGATGTCTTTGGAAGGGTAGTCTCCAAGTTATAATTCATTATGTTATGGCATCTGTGAATTTTAAGATAAAAGTCATGACTCAATTTTATACTACTAGAACTCATTCATACAAAGCCTTCAGTTCCTAGAAGGATTGGTACTGATATCAGGTAAATGGTTATGCAAACACTAATTTCTTGGGATTGAAAAAATATACATTTTTGTATACAAAAGCAGAAAAATATATACAATGAAAATTAATTGCAGGATTTTTTCCAAGAACAGAATATTAGGAATAATCTAAATGCCAATAATTGAGAGTCTAGCTAAATATATTGTATTCCTTGAGTAAAATTTAGGCAATATAAAAACCGAAGGAAAAATTTTATATTTGCCTATAAGGTATACTATCCAATATGGTAGTCACCAGTCATATATGGCCGTTTAAATTTAAATCTATGGCAAAAAAAAATTCTATTGGACAATATTGGTTTAAAAGACAATAGGTGGGAAAATAAAAATATTATTTATGTAATGAGATTTTGCACTTACTTTTTATTATTTTAACTTGCATAACCCTGTTGCTTTTATAATTTATAATTTAAGTTCACAGTAACATGATGAAATTCTTAACATAAATTATATATAAAATGATGTTTATTTTGGATAGGAGTCTAGCTCCATTTTTAGTTCTTTGAGTGTCATTTTGTCTGGCTCTACTGTCTATTGAATTTATGTATTCCTGGTAGCCGAATTACTGGCACACAGAAGTCACTGACAAACAGTCTAATCGATAATTTGGTGAAGAGTGGGGATTTGGGGGACAAATTGCCTGGTTTTAAAGTCCATTTTGCCACTTACAGCTAGATAACTCTGGAAAGGTTTCTTTTGTATTGAATGCACTGGTTTCCTCATCTATAAACGGTGTTAAAAGTTAACAATATTTACCTGTGCTATGAGGACTGAATAAGTTAATACATGTGAAATATTTAGATAAAAGTGTTTAGAGCAGAGTAAGTGCTCAGGACAAGTTAATTACTATGAAGAAGAGAATAGAAATTGATTTCTTCTGAAATTGAAGCAGGTACTGTATCTGATCCATTGCCCCTCTCTAGGACAGTGTCTCATGCCTAATCTATGATCCAATATTTATTTGTTGACTAACTATGGACTAAAGACCCCATTTTATAAATGCATTTAACATTATGTATATTCAGTCTTTACACTAAACAATGCCTCTATAATGATCTATTAGTCCCTATCCTGAAGGACTTGAGTCTGCTGGGAAAGGGGACAAATACAAAATAAAAGTGCACAGTAATGAATTATTTGTTACAGGAAGGCACAAGCAGTTGTGAGAGGTCAAAATAACAAACTAGCCCAGCTCAGGAAAGGGAGGGTTAGAGAAAGTTTCCCAGAGAAAGAGATTCTGCTTTAGTGTTTAGAGTCAGTGGAGAAATGGTCTTGCCATTCAGAAATAGCAAACACAAAAACACTGACCAGCACAATAGAAGAGCAAGCAGGCGTGGTCAGGAGTCAGAAAAATCTTTTGTGGACTTTGGCTACAGGACTGCTCCAAAGGATGCCCCTTTGAGCCCTGTGAGCAAAAGACCCACATTCTCCCTTAACATAGAGGGGAAACCATCCTGCACACCTAGAAAACTGATATGAGGATTAAACACAACAATCTGCACAAACTGAACCACAGAACTCAGCAGGTACGCAGCACAGAGAGGTGAACTGGGAGAAAGAAGCTGTGGAGGGCAGGGAGCTGTTTTTGCTTACAGAGAGAGGACAGAGATGGGGGGAGAGTACAGGAAAAGCACCCCCCCCAAAAGTAGCTGGAAAGAAAGTGGAAAGTGGAAACAGCCACAGGGACTGAACTAAGAAGGGAGACAGGAGAAAGGAGAGGGTTTAAATTCCACTAAGACTCTATAAACAAGGGGAATTCAGAGACTGAAACTCCACACCTCGATACCGGGTGGTGCTCTGGTGAGAAGGGAGAATCCACAGGAGCAGAGTGAAGTCTGGGGGGTCCTCAGTCCACACAGTGAGAGGCAGTTCCACTGCTGGGAAGATATTTGGTAGAGGCTTTGTGGCTACCCCACAGGCAAAGGTCCCAACAGACCACAGAGAACAACCACATTCGCTGGTGCTGGAGCAAGATCATTAAAAGGGAAGCCTGGTGCCAGATGTGTGTTGTGACTTACCATACTCCCTGAAACGATGCTGCTACATGATCACATGAATTTTTTCTGGGGTGGGCTGGCACCCAGCTGCAGTCTCTGGGCATCAGCAGCAGCACGGTCCCTGGAATGTTCCTGGTGTGGCCAGCACCCGATCATTGCTCGGTGAGACCCTCCCACAGACAGTCAAAATGGGTCAAAGGTGTAGTGCCTCAGAAGTGAGGGGTTGGGAAACACAGGTGAATCTGAGATAAAACTCAGCAGGGAGGTGCCACCTGGAAACCTGACAGCTTGGTCAAAGACAGTGTAAAAGCGGGAAATGGATGGAAACTAGAGACAAAGGACAGGTGCACGATTGATGATCATGGAGAACAAAGTTCTAATACTAGAGACTGGGTAGCTGGGAGATACCATTTTCACGACCCCCCCCCCCCACCGTGAAAGTGCATACACACATACAAGCACCACAACAATCCACCCCAGTAAGCTAAGCACCACCATCTAGTGGAGAACAAATCCATTAAACTAAGCCCAGCCCAACTGGGGCAACCTTGCTCTTCAGGACATCCTAAGTCTCACTGGGGCACCAGGTGGCTCAGTCAGTTAAGCATCCAACTTCGGTATCAGATGATCTCGCAGTTTGTGAGTTCAATCCCTGCTTTGGGCTCTGTGCTGACAGCTCAGAGCCTAGAGCCTGCTTAGGATTCTGTGTCTCATTCTCTCTCTGCCCCTCCCCCACTTGTGCTCTGTCTCTCTCTGTCTCTCAAAAACAAATAAATGTAAAAAAAAATTTTAAATATATTAAAAAAAAAATAAGTCTCTCTGCATGCTTAGTTTACGGACTATAACCCCGCATTGGGTTCTGTGCTGACAGCTCAGAGTCTGGAGCCCACTTTGGATTCTCTGTCTCCCTCTCTCTGCTGTTACCCTGCTCACGCATTCTTTCTCTCCTTGAAAATAAATAAACGTTAAAAAAAAATTTTTTTAATGCTTCATAGTTTGACTTCTAGGGCAAAACAATGTAATTTCATGCACCAAAAACCATAAAATACCTAGGAATAAATCTAACCAAAGAGGTGAAAAATCTATACGCTGAAAACTCTAGAAAGCTTATGAAAGAAATTGAAGAAGACACCAAAAAATGGGAGAAGATTCCATGCTCCTGGATAGAAAGAACAAATATTGTTAAAATGTCGATACTACCCAAAGCAACTACATATTCAATGCAATCCCTATCAAAGTAACACCAGCATTCTTCACAGAGCTAGAAGAAATAATCCTAAAATTTTTATGGAACCACAAAAACCCTGAATAGCCAAAGCAATCTTGAAAAAGAAAACAAAGCAGGAGGCATCACAATCCCGGACTTCAAGCTATACTACAAAGCTGTAATCATCAAGACAGTATGGCACTGGCACAAGAACAGACACTCAGATCAATGGAACAGTATAGAGAACCCAGAAATGGACCCACAAATGTATGGTCAACTAATCTTTGACAAAGCAGGAAAGAATATCCAATGGGATAAAGACAGTGTCTTCAGCAAGTGGTGCTGGGAAAACCGGACAGTGACATGCAGAAGAATGAACCTGGACCACTTTCTTACACCATACACGAAAATAAACTCAAAATGGATGAAAGATCTCAGTGTAAGACAAGAAGCCATCAAAATCCTTGAGGAGAAAGCAGGCAAAAACATCTTTGATCTTGGCCACAGCAACTTCTTACTCAGCACATCTGCAGAGGCAAGGGAAACAAAAGCAAAAATGAACTACTGGGACTTCATCAAAATAAAAAGCTTCTGCACAGGGAAGGAAACAATCAGCAAAACTAAAAGGCAAGTGACAGAATGGGAGAAGATATTTGCAAATGACATATGAGGTAAAGGGTTAGTATCCAAAATCTCTAAAGAACTTATCAAACTCAACACCCCAAAAACAAATAATTCAGTGAAGAAATGGGCAAAAGACATGAATAGACACTTCTCCGAAGAAGACATCCAGATGGCCAACTGACACATGAAAAAATGCTCAACAACACACATCATCAGTTTACTCCATGAGTGTACCTTTCTTTCTAGAAGAACTTTTAAAGGGAAAAAAACACATAAGTTATGATTAAAAATTTGGCACAAAAATGAATATTCATTTAGAATTACAAAACAAATAAAAACATATTACTATTTATAAAGATCTGGCAAAAATCAAATTATAAAATGCCCCAAAATAAGGTAATTGGAGTATATAATTAGCTGAATGTCTTACTTCTATAATATTGTTTTGCTTACATTTTGTTATATACTCTAAGGCTACCTCATCCATGGCAACAATCCTGTAGTAAGGTTTTCTATAGAAAGAAAAGGGAGACAATTCAGGCTTCCATCCAAGGTAGTCCATTGAAATGTAAATTTAAGTTTGCTTATTTATTTACTTATTTATTTATTTATTGAGAGCATGCAAGCACATAAGAGACAGAGAAAGAGGGAGAGAGAGAATCCCAAGCAGGTTCCACCCTGTCAGCACAGAGAAAGATACAGAGTTTGATCTCTTTCTCCAACTGTGAGATCATGACCAGAGCTGAAATCAAGAGTCAGACACTTAACCAACTGAGCCACCCAGGTGCCCTGAAAGGTAATTTTTTTATAATGGTTTAGAAAAGTTGCTTCACAACCCTTTATTGAAAGCTTTCCTCTCTAATTTTCTCTGTAGTTCTTACTCAGGTTTTTTTTGTGGCCCAGGGGAAAGCCTTTTAGAAATTCTAGTCTTTTCATCTCACTTGGCATGATCCCCATTCAGCTAAGCCAAGGCTCTGCTGCTTTCCTCATCCTTCAGGAGCTTCTAGAGCACTGGAAGGGTGGAGCTGAGGTGAGAGGACGAAAAAAAATACTATAAAGTCCTGGCCTTAGTAGCTTCCAAATGGGGAGTAGTAGAGCAATGCCTAGTGTGAGCGCATTTTTGTCATATTATAGTACAAATACAGGGTCTAGAAAATTCATGAGATCCAGCAAGACAGGTCTTTATTTAAGGAAGAAGGAGCCTGGGTAGAAAGGGTTGTAATGATGATAATACTGGCAGCCCACTAATGTCACCAAAGCAACAGAATATGGAGAGAAAGTGAGGAGGACTCCAAGCTGAGATAATATTCTATGTCCCTAACATAGGAGCTGGCTAACTTTTTTTCTGTAAAGGGCCAGACAGTAAATATATTTGGCTTCGTGTACCTATGGTCCCTGTTGCAACTACTCAACTCTGCCAGCAAGCAAGCAGCCATAGACAATACATAAATGAATGGACGTGGCTGTGGTCCAATACAACTTAATTTTCAAAAATAAGCAGTTGATGGGATTTGGCCTATGGGCCACAATTTGCTGACCCCCTGCTTTAGCCTATCATTAGAATTTGAAGACTTGGCAGGGGCCACAGCCAAAAAAAAAAAAAAAAAAAAAAAAAAAAGTCCTCCAATATGTTTTGGAGCTAAAAATACAGAGGACTACTTCTCATGTATGATATGATTCTTTTTAAAAGAGTTGACAAGCTTATTAACAGAATCCAACAGAATCAGTTACACATGCAATAGCCAAATGCAAATTTACAGAGGACAGAAGTCATGTATTTTGAAAGAATTCCATAGACAACAAATGCTATAGAAAAGGACAAGATATCATTTCATATTAGGTGCTCAGGGAAGACTCCATGGAAATTGGGCTTTAAAAATCTCTTAAATCACAAATAGAATTTAGTAAATGTGGAAAGCAGAAAAGCATTTCAAGTATGAAAAAGATGTGAGTAAAGATATGAAGGCTGGAATCTAGGGTACCAAATACCATTACTCCGGGGAACCATAAAAATTAGCTATTGGATGTAGCCACTATTTATGAGGAAACAGTCTTCTAAACTACAGTTATACATGAAATAGAGTCTATTAAACTTTTATCTTCAGGCCAAGTAGAAATACAAAGAGAATGATTCTCTTTCCCTGATGATCTATTCCACAGACACTATAATTTACAGAAGCAGAAGAAATAAATACAAAGCAAAGCTTCCTTGTAATAAATCCACCTGGACTATGTTGGCTGTGAAAGTTATCACTTTTTTTAAAATTAATTAATTTATTTATTTTTGTAGTACATGGGATTTATAGCCTCAATCCTCTAGGACATCCTGCAAAATAGAGACAATTCAGCACTTCCCTTGAGGGACTTGCAATGATAATGAAGTAGAAAAAAATAGTAAGTTTTGCCTCGTGGATGCCTAGCTAGATTGCAAATAAAAACCCAGAGCTGCATTAGCTCTGTTATCTGCATTTTCAAGCTGTTCACAAATAGGGGGCTGAATGATATAGATTTGCACTCAGTGCAATTGTATTGAAATAGGAATACAGCTAGCTATTTGAATATGTAGTGACTATGCTCTCCCAAAACACAATTTTCCACTAGAAAACATAACAAAACAAAAAAAATTAAGAACAGCTTTTTTGGACAAGAAATAGCAGAGTAAGTGCCAACATACGCTTTATTCTACAAACACTCAAATTCCATTACATCATCCACAGCTTTCCTGGCAAGCCTTATTTTCTTCCCCATTCATTTTAAGTCTATGAATGCTTAAATAGGAAATGTGATCTATCTCAAAGGAAGAGAACCTGCATGGCTCCTATTAAGAATCCAACATCATCTCCCTCGGGGCTAAATTTTAAATATAGAACTACTCCCTGGCTCAAATTAATCTGTGTGAATCAAACTATGGTTTAACCCTCTCCTCCACTTGTCTTACTCTGACTGCCCAGTCTTAGAGAAAGGAGAACTAGAAAAGAGAACATTCTACATTTTCATAAAATAACCCATTTAAAGTATTTACTTTTCAACCAAAACTATAAATTTCAGTACCTAATATTACGTTACCTTTCTTGATATAAATCATTATATCCTTTATTAAATATACATCTTAAAAGAGTATTTTTCATAAATTAAGCTTTCTTCTTATAAAAATTATAGCTAAGTATTAGTTGCACATACTATATGCCAGATTTTGCTATTGTTTTATATGTCTTAAGTTATTTAATTGGCATAACAACATAAGCCATATATTATTGTGTATTGTATATTATTGTATTCTGCTATTTATTTATTTATTTATTTATATAGCAAAAGAGAGCACAGGTGGGGAGAGAAGCAGAGGGAGAGAGAGAGAATCTTAAGCAGGTACCATGCTCAGGGCAGAACACAATACAAGGCTCAATTCCATGACCCTGGGTTCATGACCTGAGCCTAAATCAAGAATCAGATGCTCAATCAACTGAACTACCCAGGCACCCCATATTGTGCAATTTATTAAACTGAAGCACAGAGTTTTATCAGTTCAAACCCAATCCATCTGACACCAGAGTCTATGTTCTTGAACACTAATTTATTGCCTCTATAATAGTATATAAGAGCATGTTTGCTAAAAGCACAGCAAGTGTTAATTAAATCAAATATTTAAGTATGTTAGACATTTATACAGGAGACTCAGTTCTTTATAGGAAAATGATTTTTATGAACTTAAAAAAACAGTTAACAAGACGCTCTATCTGCTTCTCTAAGGAAAACTAGTATTTATCCAATTAATTCTTACAAAATGCTAACTATATGAAGATTATCCTGTATTAGGGATCTTGATCTTTTGATTGCTGGAGGATAGAGGCCCAGGGTCATGTAAGAGACCCTATCAAAATGCTTCAAGAGTGGCAGGACCTTCTTGGAATTTCATATAAATTTTTGAGTAGATACATATGTTTGTTGTTTAAGCTGAAGTTTCATGGTTTTCAATGAATTTTCAAAGGATCAGTGACAATCCAAAATTAATCCCCACTGTCCAAAAATAAGTTCACTTTTGGACTTAGCCAATTAGGACTCTTAGTGTAAGTAAGAAGAGTCCTCTGCCTACACATCACCTGAAGAATTCATTAACACCTGCAGTTCACATGGGATATTAGATTCAAACTCTACTGTGTTCCCAGAGTCCCTGTGTTGTGTTCCCCAAGTTCAGGTTGTATAAATTAGGATTCTAGAGATTGGTTATGACTACCTCCCTAACTCTTTCTATCCTGAAGATCTAATTAGCTTGGCAACTACATTGGAAGGAATGATGGAATAACAGGAAAACTACAGAGTTAGCACTGAGGACAGTGATCCTCCTCACCTTTCAATAAACATTTTTTTCATGGCCAAATCTCCTACTAGATGTTTAATGTTGATGAAAAACAGGAGTTTTGATAGCTGCTCTTTTATCTTGTTAAATGAATTTTTCTGCTCCCCACCCCATCCTTAGGCATAGAAGCAGCAATTTTAAAACACAACAAAGTTAATATTTTTGAGTTTTTCTTTTTCAGATACCAATTATCCCACCATTCACCATCATTCTCATGTTTAAGTGGTGTATGAGTTAGAGTGTAGGTGAATAAATCCCTCAAAAGAGAGAAAGAAAGAAAGAAAGAAAGAAAGAAAGAAAGAAAAAGAAAGAAAGAAGAAAAGACAAGATGCAGGTGTTTCATTGAGAAGCAATTGGGCAACTCTGTATGAAAACCAGTCTGCCTAGATTCAACTTCTAGGTCCATGTCCTTTCAGCTCTCCTCTCATTTCCTTCCTCTTGCTTTTTGTTGTTGTTGTTGTTGTTGTTGTTGTTGTTGTTTGCTTGTTTGTTTTAAATGTTAAAGTGGACTAGGATTTCAGGAGTAGTGGTGGAGAGCAGTTTAGCCTAAAGATATGCAAATCTCTTTTGAGGCAAGTCTATTACTCCCATTGTTCAGAGTGTCTCATTAGCAGGATTAAAGTTCCAATTTAGCAGAGTTATTTGGAGCACTTGAAGTATATGGAACATTTCACATGACAAATGGTTGTGTGCACTTCATTTAGTAATTTGTTGATTTTAATTATATCTATCCTGACATACATGAAGAAATGAAACCTTTTGAAAAAGATTGACAATATCAAGTGACGCTTTTCCTTGCAAGGGAAACTATTTCTATTTATGTCAAACCTAATTTTATAGCTATGTGAAAAAGTGACAATGCATATAAACCAATCACTTCTCAAAAGCCTTTAGTATCTCACTTTCCAAGAAAATATCCAAGTTAATACAATTAGCATATAAGGCCCCAGGACCCATGATTTGGAAAATATCCTTTCAGCTTTCTTTTAACCACATCATCAACCAAAGGATAAAGAGTCTGTGTGGTCAAGGGAATGTGCCTGATGAATTGTGTGGGGTATCTCTTTGTGGGATATGTGGTAGAATTTACTGGCCAAAGTGTTCACATGCATGAGTGACAGGCCTTTTATGGTATAGAGTGGGGCCAGGTGTAGGAAAAAGGGGGGAAAAAGGCAGGCCTACCAAGGGACAGCTCACCTTTTACTGGACCATTTGGTGAAGAAGTTCAGTAATTTTGAGATTTCTGAATTACAGCCTGTCTTGTGAGACCATTACAAAGGTATATATGACATGTACTTAACAGCTTAATTTATAACTTCTGAAATTTAGACACATGGTATATGGGCATCCATATGTATTCTTTACCTGGATATGATTTGAACGCAGGTCTACTAACTGATCTAAACTTTGACTTTCTCTCTAGCCCCATCTTTTTTAAACCCTGCTACCTCCATTGCAATGGGATTTGGAAACATTATGTACTATTCATACCTTTCTGTTTTATATCTTGGTACTTGGACATTTTCTTTTGTGTGTGATTTTCTTCATTGACTCTGTGCTCCAAACTCCACCCTACTTTGTCTGATAAGCAGATTATTTCAAAAGATAGATCAAACATCATCTTTCTGGTGAGTCCTTGGCTAATGTCCCAGTTCTCCTACTCTCCCAGTTCTCCCTATCCCAGGTGATTCTTCTCCCACTTCTCCCTACCCACTCACAATACATCTCTTCCCCTATAAAGGCCTATTCCTACTGCTACTTATTAAAGATGGTAACCTTTTTCTAAGATTTCTGTATAACATCTCAGAATAGTTTTTGTTCTGCATTCCCAGCTTGATGAATATTGCTACTTTATGTATTAAACACAATTCATATATATCAGTAATTGTTAGGACACAGTATTAAAATACCAATACACAGTCACGAAAAAAGATAGAAAGGACTCAATGGAAGGTTTGCTGTTAGAGTCTGTGAACTGAGCCCAATGCCTAATAATTTCTTGCTATACTTATTTCAATTGATATTGATGTAGATTAAACACTACATGGTTTTATGTAACCATGTTCTTCTATAACGTTTTTAATAATGCAAGAGATAAACCACAAAGCAAAAACACAAAATGGGGGTTGAGCTGGGAATATACAATCCAAATGCAATACAGTAATATATATTCCATAGCTACTAAGGATAATGTTCAAAACCTTACATATAGGAGCATTGTTTACATTATTCTCAAAAGTTATATAATTTCTTTAGAAAACCTCCAAGTTTATTTCTTCATACTCAGCCATTATACCATATGCATGCTTAGATAGATCGATATAGATAAAATATACCCTCAGCTATATATGGTATTCTGGGAACAAATAATGCTGCAAGGAAAAAAAAAAAAACAACTAAAAAGTGTCAGTCTGTTTTCCGTATAACCAAAGATAAGAGCATCTAACACCCAAGTTTTTAAGTGATATACCATTGTATGCATTTTGAAATCCTCTCTAAATGGTAAACCTACATTGTATAAAGTTCTTCTCAATTGCATAAATATAATCCAATCACAGAAACATACTAAATATTTTGGGCTATTTCTTTAGTTTTGTTTGTTTGTTTGTTTCACTGACACAAAAGGAAAATGAGAAAATAGGCAATTATACTTTACACAATCATATTGTAAATTTAGGGAATGTAAAGGGACCTAAAAGGAAAGTAGGGTTGCTATACTTTACTCAAAGTGGTAAATGGTGACATTTGTAGATTCTGTTAATGTACATATCTAGGTCACCTGCTAAAAAAATCAATACAAAGCAATATATTCATTAATCAAAATAGAATTCTAAAAAATGTTCAAGGAATCTACAGAGAGGCCAGGAAAAAAAAAAAAAAACAACAACAATGCAATGAAAAACAAAGGGCCAAACATAAAACGTAATAAAATGTCAGATTTAATCTTCAACATATCAATAACTATATATAAATGGTATAAAAAGAGTAGTACAAGGCAGAGACTCATAGCAAGGATAACATGACCCAGCTCTCTGCCATCTATAGGAACTAACTTTGAATTTAAACACATAGGCTTGTTTAAAGTAGAAAGATTGAAAAAAAGATACATCATTCAAACAATCAAAAAAGGGTAGCTAAATTAATATTACAGTTTATAGACTTCAGACATGGAAAATTGGTAGGGACGGGGCCCCTGGGTGGCTCAGTTGGTTAAGCTTCCAACACTTGCTTTCAACTCAGGTCATGATCTCGTGGTTTGTGAGTTCAAGCCCCACATCAGGCTCTGAGTTGATGGTGTGGAGCATCCTTGGGATTCTCTCTCTCCCTCTCTCTCTCTCTCTCTTTCAAAATAAATAAATAAACTTTAAAAAAAAATAAAGGAAAATTGGTAGGGATAAAAAGGGACACTACATAATGATGAAAGAAACAGTACATAAGAATATATAGCAACTATAAACGAATATACACCAAAAACAGTTCCAAAATAATGAAGCAGATATTTATAGATATGAAAGAAGTAGACAAATCCACATTTATTGGATTCATTTGGATCCTCTTTCAGTAACTGGTAGGACAACCAGATGGAAGAATGAAAATATTAAAAAAAAAAAAAACTATATAGCACCATCAAACAACAGGATCCAACCGATATTTATAGAAGACTCCAACTAACCACTGCAGAACACACATTCATTTGAAGCACATATGAGAAATTCATCAAAACTAATTCCAAAAAGCCTTAATAAATTGAAAAGAATTAAAATAACAAAGGGTATGTTTTCTGATAATAGTATCTGTATAGGAAACAGTTAACACGGTAGTACTGAGTTGCTCAAATCTTGCACATTTTCACAGAGCACTGGCTTTTTATGACTGGCCTTTATCTAGCTCTTGGGAATGGAACAATTGAAGTATTCTCATGGTAGTGTTTTGCATGCCCAGGGCCTTGAACCATACTGTATCACACTAAACAGTTTGTACATTTTGATTTGTGGTGAATGACTTTTCTTCTTCTGGGAGTTCAGTAACTTCTTAAGGTTCAGTAACTATTTCAGTATTATGCGCCTACATGACTGAAATCCAATAAAATCCTAGACTCCTAGGCTCAGATGAACTTCCCTAGTAGAAAACACCTGTCAAATGTTACCACATTTATTGCTGGATGAGGTAAGCAGGTTTAGTGTGGCCTGGGAGAAAACTCCAGGAAACATGTGCCTCAATTCCTCCAGATTTTGCTCCATAGCTATTTCTCTTTGCTGATTTGTCTTTGTATTCCTCTGCAGATAAATTTTAACCATGAGTATAAGGACTTCTGAGTCCTATGAGCTCCTCTAGTGAATCACCAAATTGAGAAGTAGTCATGGGAACAACCCTCAATACAGTGTTAAACTTGAAATCAGTAACAGAAGAACAACAATAAAATCACCAAACACTAGGAAATTAAACAATTCACAGCTAAGTAATGCATGGGTTGAAGATAAAATTTACAAGAATGTTTTTAATATATAAAACTAAAGTGAAAATGGAAGCTAACATATCAAAATGTGTTGAATTAGATAAAGCAGTGCTGAGAGGGAAACTGATAAATAAAAATTCTCACATCAGAAAGACATACTGTCTCAGATCAATAACCTATGTTTTTATCTTAAGAAGCTAGAAATAGGAAGAGAAAAACAAACTCAAAACAAATGTGTGGAAGGAAATGATAAATATAATAACAGCAATAAATGAAATTAAATAGAAATACAATAGAGAAAAGTAATGAAAAAAATTTTAGTACTTTCATTTTAAAAATTAATGATTGATAAACCTCTAGCATGTGTGACTAATATAAAATATATACAACATAAAACATCAATATCAGTAAGAAAATAGGGATATCACAACAGCTCTTGTAGCCATTACAGGGATAACAAGGGTATACCATAAATAATTTTACACAGATAAATCCAAAAAGAAAAATGGATCAATTCCTCAAAACTCATAAACTGCCAAAACTCATCCAAGATGAAAAAAATAGCCTCAATAATCCTATATCTAATAAATAAATTAAATTTGTAGTTAAATAGCTTCTGAAAAATAAATCTGGAGGTCTAGATAGTCACTGGAAAATTTCATCAAACATATGAAAAAGGTTTAATAACAATTTTACAGAATCTCTCACAGGAAATAGAAGAAAAGGGGACATTTCCAATGAATCCAGTATTAAGTTGATACCAAAACTAGACAGACAGTAGAAAAATCAACAAGTCAAAATTACAGACCAATATATCTAACAAACTTAGATGCAAAAACCTTTCACAATATATTAACAAACATTTCAGCATTGTATTTTTAAAAAATTCACCATGACTAAAAAATTCATCAGTGATGCAAGGTTAGTTCAATATTCAAAATCAATCAATGTAGTCAACCTTATCAAATGGTTAAAAAAAAATCATATGATTTATTAATACAGAAAGAAAGCATTCGATAAAGCTCAACACCCATTCAGGATAAAAACTGTCAGTAGAAATAGTGGAAAACTTCCTTAACTTCATAAAGATCAACTACAAAATCCTATATCTAGCTTCATACTTAATAGTCAAAGACTAAAAGTCTTTCCCTCCAATATCAGATTCAAGGCAAGAATGTTGTCTTTTACCACTCTTATTCATAATATTATCAGATGGTCTAGCCACTGTAGCAAGGCAAGAAAAGAAAATGAACGCCATACAGATTGAAAAGGAACAAATAAAACTGCTTTTATTTGTAGACAGCATAACTGACTACATAGAACAACCACAAAATCTGCAATAAAAAACAAAACAATCTCCTCAAACAACAACAACAAAAAAATCCCTTCGGTAAGGTCACAAGATTTAGGGTTAACACACAAAATTTAACTGTATTCCTGGGGCACCTGGTGGCTCAGTTGTTTAAGCTTCTGACTTGATTGCAGCTCAGGTCATGATCTCACAGTTTGTGAGTTTGGGCCCTGCATCAGGCTCTGCACTGACAGCACAGAGCCTGCTTAGGATTCTCTTTCCCTTTTTCTTTCTGCTCCTCCCAACCCGCTCACTCTCTCAAAATAAATAAGTAAACATTTTAAAAAATTAACTATATTCCTATATACAGAAAGCAAACAAGAGGACATTTTTGTTTAAATTAAAAACTGAATATCAAGTATTGGAACACATGGATGGCTCAGTGGGTTAAGTGTCTGATTTTGGCTCAGGTCATGATCTCATGGTTGGTGAGTTGGAGACCACATAGGGATCTGAGCTGACAGCTTAGAACCTGGAGCCTGCTTCAGATTCTGTGTCTCCCTCTCTCTCTTCCCATCCCCTCCCCCCCATTTCAAAAATAAATAAACATTAAAACAATGCACATCTAAAAAAAATAAATAAACACAATACCAAATATAATTGCTCCAATCACTTTTCCTGATGATAAAGATGATTATATAACTGCAGTAATCAGAAATCAAGAGAGTAGCACTGACACAGACAGACAAATAGAAAAATGGAACTGAGTATCAAAACCAGAAATAGATCCACACAGATATACCCACCATACAAATATGCCCAATTAATCAAGTAACTTTTGATAAAGGAAAAATAGAAGAACCTTAATGTAATATCACACCTTATTTAAAATTAGCAAAATTAACTGAAAGTAGATCACAGTCTTAAATGTACAATGTGAAATGATAAAATTTCTAGAAATATGATATGGGAGAAAAATTGTACAACCTAAGCATATTAGGCTTGACAGCAAAAACACAGTCCATAATAGGAAAATTTCATAAATTGAGCTCGATATATATTACAAACTTTTGATACATTAAAGGCTTATTAAAATTATGGAAAGGTAAATTTTAAAACTAGAATTTGTTTTCAAATGACATATTTATTAAAGTTCTTTTATCTAGAATATGTATAGAACTGGCAAATGCCAACATTTAGAAAAAAGTTTGAAAATGAACAAAACATAAATATATTCTCATATATATCAACCAAGAGGATGTAAAGAAAATACAGTAAAACCTTGGTTTGCAAGTATAATTCATTCCAGAAACATCCTTGTAATCCAAAGCACTTGTATATCAAAGCGATTTTCACCAACCTTTGGCTTAGTTGTGATCATGTGACATTCAGTGTCACATACTACTATTGTAAGACATTGCTTGTTTATCAAGTTAAAATTTATTAGAAATGTGTGCTCATTTTACAGAACAGCTGCAGAACAAGTTACTAACAATCCAAGGTTTTACTCTGTGTTCAAGATCGTTAGCCCATAGAGAATTGAAAATTAAAACCACAATGAGGTGTCCTCATACACATATCAGAAAAGCGTACATTAAAAACAGCTGAAAACACAACATGCTGTCAAGAATGTGGATAGAATGGGTCACTCATACATTGCCTGTGGGAGTGGAATAAAAAATCTTGAAGGGATATATTCTTTATGATTCCATTTATTTAAATTTATGAAATCTCATAATTATAGAAGTGGAGAAAGGATTAACATTGTTAGGGGTTGGGTATGAGGAGCAGAGAGTGGGTTGGGAGAGCAAGAGTCTAATGCTGATGGGTCAGTTGAGTATTAGATGGTGTGGTGTTTGCAGAAAGCTACACATATGGTAAAATTGAATTTAGCCATACACGCATACCCTTGACAAATGAGTGAGTGCATTACCTGTGAGGTAGTATTTATTCCATTATGCATATAAAAATACTAAGCCTTAAATTAAATTACTTAATAAAGTTTTTTGATAAGTGAGAACACCAGAATTTTATCTCAGATTTTTCACATTCCAAAACCAATGTCCTAATCACTACAAAGCACTGTTTTCAGGCAATTTTATTTTCTTCTATATCGTTTTATCTATATAGGCTTTTTATTTGTCACTTTCTTAAGGAACCTCTGCTGATATGAGCACAGAAGTTAGGATCAATGGTGGGCTTAGGAAGGAAATGTAGGTTTTCATGAAGCCCAGTATTTGGAACCAAGCGGATCATGTCCTGAAGAGAGAAAAAAAAAAAAAAAAAAAAAAAGAGAGAGAGAGAGGGAGAGAGAAAACAAAGCAACACCCTGGCTTATGGATGTGCAAACCCCTATAGTATAAATACAGCAACTGTGACCAATATCAAGTGCTAATATGACATCAGTGAATGTGGGGCTGGGAAGAACTATGTGTTAACACATCATTGCATGTTATTTTCACCACTCAGAAACAACAGATATAAACAGCCTGAAAGAGCACACATAATTGTAATACAGAGTGAAATAATGAGGAAGGATGTCTTTTCAGTATTTACTATCTTTTAATACATTTTTGTTAAATTGTAGGTTGGTGCAAATTAATATTTAATAACAGCTATTTTCAAAAACTGGCTCTCAAAATGCCTGAAAATTGACCAGTTTGCTATTGTGAATCAACACAAGCCGGTTCCACTATGCACAACTATATAATCTCATTGTATTTCTACAGTTCTAATTCTCAAACATTTACACTAACATAACCCTAGTTGGTACACATGGGGTCTATAATTGAAACCCAAAGAAGCCTGCTTTAATGGGGAATATCTGGAGGCGAGATACTAAAATCACTTGAAGCCTATTCTCTCTCTCTTTCTCTCTTCCCAATTATGCTGATTTTAAACACTCATTTCATAATACTGATGCTGATACTTCTTTTAATAAATTTTATTTTAAAAGGCAATATTTTAAATGATTCATATTCTCATGGGTACACTTTGTTGTTGTTGTTGTTGTTGTTTATTCACAGGTGTATTGAGAAGTTCACTTCCAGTTTGCCTAAAGGTCATCAATGGAGTAATAAGACCATCTGAGGGTTTTGCACTAAAAACACAGTATTTTCGCCCACTATAAAATTTCCTTAGCAGGACTAGTTGAACTATTCCCTCATGAGAAAAAGAAAACTGTGGAAAATTCATTAATGTCTTTATTCTATTTATTCAGGATGGATTCCACAATAATTCATGTAGCCACTTTTATTTAAAAAAAAAATCACAAAGATTTCTCGGGTTTCAACATCAGGAATATTTACTCTTTTTGTTGTTGTTTGTTTGTTTGTTTAACACTGAAACCACTGAAAACATTTTCCTTTTACTCTGGCAAAAACAAACAAATGAAAAAAAAACATAAACTACATTTATTTTGCCCTGATAAAGCAAACACTGCATCCTTGTCTACCCCAAGAATTATACAAGATGTCATAGCAAGTATTTGAAGTGTTCATTCTACCCTTGATTCATCTTCTTTTTCTACATTAATAAGTATTGCTTATTTATTGTAAATTTATCCTATTATATAGAATAAATCCAAGTAAATCATTATAAATCATTTTTTAATTGAGGCAGAATTCCACAGAATGCTTTTGCTACAGCTTAGCCATATAGAAATTGTTCCACAGACAGTTTTCAACTTGGGTGTACCTAGCCAGAGGGAAAAAGGATAAATAACGTTTTCCATAATTAAGTTGAATCTTTGAGGAAAATATTACCTTAATCTAAAACAATACTGATACTTTTAGAAAATAGCTTTTCTGCTGCCAACAGAGTTATATTAGTCATTCTATTCTTCAGATTTCAGTAAAAGTTTTAAAATGTGTAAAAGATATTATGACAATGTAAAATTAATGGCAGAAGCATTTTTGTCAAATTCCATATTTGCATTTTTAATTATTACACATCTGCTTATATTTTACCTAAATCCTGAAATGGATTTATTTTTTCTCTGTATCTTTTTGGTTTGGTGTTATTAATAATGATTGTGGAACATTTGCTTTACTTACTTCAAAAGACTGCTGTATCAAAGAACATTGGGTATCATTAAAGAACCTTGAAAAAGCTATAAAAATCTATCAAGCATTATTTCTCTTCTTAGGTCATTAAAGCTGGTTAGCTTCTCCAGCAGGTCATAAAAGAAAGCCATGAATGATTCCCAGTGATTTGTAAATTCTCTTCCTACTTCATGCCTGACCATCACCCTGACACTCAAAACTTATCTTCCCAATGCCAAATTCCTGACTACAAACACCCAATTCCCTTTCTGCTACAGACACACATCAAATTATTTGTTCTGAAAAACCCTTTATGAAGTGTTGTTCTTTTTTGTTCTCTTTCTTTTTTTATACATTCTGGGAAGGCAAATGGTATTAATATTCATTTAATCAGGCTCTAGAATATTTTTCCAATTGTTTGAGTAAGAAGTTCCTCACTCTGATGCTAACAGCTGCATTCATTGGCCCAGCAGTCTCCAATAAAAGTGGGACAAAGGAGAAATATTCTAATGTCAGGAATTATGCATTTACCAACTTCATAAGAAACTAGAATTAGTACATTCATTACATTCATCCCATCTCTGCCATCATTAGGTCATGTGCTCATTATTTTGTCATCAATTTTACTGAGAAAATGTGAGATACAACAAAATGTACACATTCAAGTATACTAAATGTGTTTAGACAGATATATACACACAAGTATTCACATCCCAAATAGAGACTATTTCCATCACCTCAAAATGTTCCCTCCTTCCCCTTTGCTGTCCATCTCCCACCCACTAAATCAGACAATTACTGATCTGATTTCTATCACTAGTGTCCCCTGTTCTAGAACTTCGTATGAGTAGGTACACTTCTTTTCCTCAGCACAATATTTATGTTCAACAAAATGTTTTTGAAATGAAATCATGTTGTTACATGTTGTGATACCTTCATGTTTTTATAAAGAGCATACAGCATTCCATTGTATGAACGTGCCTCAGTTTATGTATCCATTCATCTAATGAGGGAGATGTATTTTCTTTCCATATTAGAGGATTACAAACAAAGCTGTAATATATTTTGTAAAAATATTTTTTGACCCTATGTTTTCATTTCTTTTAGATAAATTAGAACTGCAGGGTCTTGTGGTTAGTGTATGGTTAACTCCAAAAGAAACAAACTTTTTCCCAAAGAGGTCGTATGATGTTGCACACTCATAAACAATGTATTAGAAATTCTAATTTATCTATATTCTTGCTAACCTTTTGTACTGTAGTTTAATTTGCATTTCCCCAGTGACTAATGATCTTATTATGTATTTTTGTATCTTCTTTTGTAAAATGCACATTCAAATCTTTTGTTATGCTTATTTTGTATTGGTACATTTATCTTTTTTGATTCACTGTGTTGTAAACTTTATGTATTCTGGATACAAATAATTTGTAAAGTGTATATAATGCCAGTACTTTCTATCGATTTTCATTTTCTTAACAATTACATTTGAAGATAATTTTTTTTATTTTTTTTATTTTTTTTTCAATATATGAAATTTATTGTCAAATTGGTTTCCATATAACATTTGAAGATAATTTTTAATGAAACAGTTGTCAATCATCTTTCTTATGTGATTATTAATTTTGTCTGATAATAAATATTTCTATGCTGATAAATATCTACCCCAAAATCATAAAATTTTCCCATGTTTTTTTCTAGGAATTTAAAATTTTTACCTTTGTATTATACATATGATGGATTTGGAATTATCTTTTGTATATGGTGAAAGATAGGGTTCAAGTTTTATTTCTTCTATATAAATACCTATTTTCTATATTAACATCTATATTAGCAACTTTATTAACACTATTTGTTAAAAAGACTCTTTTCCTGATGTAACTACCTTGGCATTATGCAGTGAATAATTAAGGATGCCCAAAGAAAGGTCTGGCCTTGCCCAGCTTCTGGAGAGTAACTTCTAAAACCATGGACGGTCCTACCTGTTAAGAATGTCTTTGTTTACCTGGGCATCTATGACCATGCCAGATAGTCTACATTAACAATGAGTTTTAGAGTGGAGGGCCATGTGACATCATGTGGTATCATCTATACCTCTGTAGGTACTAAAGAATAAGGTTAATCACACAAGTGGTTCATCATGCATAATTCACTGAGCTCTAATAAAATTCTTGGACTCCAAGGTTTAGGAAAGCTTGTGTTTGACAATAGTCCATTACTGGAGAAGTGCTGTCTGTGTGACTACTGAAGAGGGCAATCTGAAGCTCACACCTGGACCTCTACTAGACACTACCCTGTGTGCCTTTTCCCATTGTTGATTTTAATCTGTATCTTTTCATTATAATAAAACATAATCCTGAATATAACAGCTTTGCTGAATTCTGTGAGTCCTTCTAGCAAATTATGAAACCTGAGGATAGTCTTGGGGATCTCTCAAACCATAGGTACCTTTTTTGAAAACTAATCGATCATATATGTGGTCAATTGGACTTTATTTTTTCAATGTATATTTGTCTACTTTTAGTTCTCTTTCTTAATTACTGTAAATTTATATAATTACTTGACATAATTAACTATAAATCTTACATGTTTCCTTTCTAAAAAAAAAAAATGTTGGCTATTCCAAGTACTTTGCATTTCTGTGTAAATTTTAGAATGAGTCTTTCATTTTATACTAGTAACTCTCCTGGTATGCTGAATGGGATCATGTTAAGTCTAAGAGCAATTAAGAAAGAATTAACATCTTAAAAATATTGAACTTTTGGGGCATCTAGGTGGCTCAGTTGGTTGAGTGTACAACTCTTGGTTTAGGCTCAGGTCATGATCCCAGGGATGTGGGCTCCAATCTGAGGTTGGGAGCCCAAGTTGGGCTCTATGCTGAGTGTGGAACATGCTGAAAGATCCTCTCTCTCCCTCTGCCCCTCTCCCCTGCTCATGTTCTCTATCTCTAAAATAAAAATATATATTATATATATATTGACTTTCTTAATCATGAACCTAGATATCTGTTCATTTATTTAATCCCCTCTATTTTCTCTCATTACTGTAGTCTTATCTCTCAATTTCTTATAAATATTTGTCTTTTTACAGCATCTATTCCCCAGCATAAGAGTCACCATGAGTGCTTTAGAGCTAGGTATGAATATCATGCTTCTGTTGCCAGAGCAATAGAAGATCTCAGTCCTCAGGCTTAGGAGAGCCTCTATTTAAATCTGAAATAATTTCTCAATATCAACAGTGATGCTAACCTCCCAGTAACTAAAAAATATTAAATATTAGAAAGAGGAAGAAGATGGGTGCCTGGGTTGCTCAGTCGTTAAGCGTCCGACTTTTGGTTTCAGCTCATACCATGATCTCCTGGTTTCATGAGTTCAAACCCTGCGTCAGGCTCTGCGCTGGAATCACAAAGCTTGTTTGGGATTCTCTCTCTATCTCCATCTCTCTCTGCCCCTCCCCAATTTGCACTATGTCTCTCTAAAAATAAATAAATAGGGGTGCCTGGGTGGCTTAGTCGGTTGGGCACTGACTTCCGCTCAGGTCATGCTCTCACAGCCTGTGAGTTTGATCCCTGTGTCAGGCTCCATGCTGACAGCTCAGAGCCTGGAGTCTGCTTCAGATTCTGTATCCCTCTCTTGCTCTGCCCTTCCCTCACTCATGCACTCTCTCTCTCTCAAGAAAGAGAAAAAAAAAACATTAAAATAAACTTAAAAAAATTAAAAATTTAAAAAAAGAAAGAAGAAGGAAGGGAAGAAGAAAGGGAAGAAAACAATGAAGGAAGAAAATGTGTTTTCTCTGCTAGACTGTATCCCATACAGTATCCTACTCCATGCATCTACATACATTAGAAGCATTCTATAATGATTAAATAAAATCTGAAGTAAAATCACTAGTTACCTTACCACTTTTATCTGCCTTTTATTTGCCATAAACTAGATTTTTAATATATTCAATATTTAAAAGATAAAAGAATTCTATAGTCACAACTTTGATTTATGTAACATTTTAGTGTGGGTTGTAGCAACTCATATAACCTCAAAGCTATGTAGATAGAAAACACATAGGGGTGCCTGGGTGGCTCAGTTGAGCATCCAACTTCAGCTCAAGTCATGATCTCAGTTTGTGGATTCGAGCCCCAGAGCTAAGAGCCTGCTTCAGATCCTCTGCCCCCCCCCCCCCCCCCCCTCATATCCCGCTCTCTCTTTCTATACAAAAAAAAAAAAAAAATATATATATATATATATATATAAAGAAATATATAGAAATATGCATGTGCGCATATATATATATGTATATAGAAAACATAGAAAACATGTATAAAGAAAACATATAGAAAACAATTTCAAACACAACTTATAGAGTTTTTAAAACATTACATGGCTTTCCAGGTTTTATTTGAATACTGGACAAAAAGCAAGATTTGACTGCCAAAAACACATGTACCTACCTGAAGAGACAATTTATACTAACACTTACAGAAAATTTTGTCAAGGATTCATCAAGTATTTTCAATTGATTTTTTTTAAATGAAAATAATGTGGAGGTGCCTGGTTGGCTTAGTCAGTAGAACATGTGACTCTCGATCCCAGGGTCATCCCTTAATTAAAGGGTGCTTGGCTGGCTTAGTTGGTAGGCATGCAACTCTTGATCTCAAAGGGGTTGGGAGTTTACTAAAATAAATAAATAAATAATGTTTTAAAATGAAAATGATATATACTTTAAAATCTTTTTAAATTGTTGATTTTTTTAACTTCATAACACATTTTTCTTTTACTCTGCAGCAAAAATTATGTATCTTTCTAATTTTCAGGGTATTTTCAATGTATAAAGGCAAATTCTGTTAACTGTAAATTAACAGCCACCTGACATACTCAGATCCTGTTCCAAAAGTATGAAATTTCATTAATATAAGGCTAGTTTAAAAAAAAATCTCAAATAAAGTCTACATAGTAAATTCCAAATCAATATCAAATTTATGTTCTTTGCTGTGCTCTTAACTTCTTTATAGGTGAATAGATAAATCTGTTTATGCAAAATACAGCAAACAGAAGACTGTAGAGAAAAATGGAGAAGTTATTATCATTCCTCCTTTAAGTATCTATTGTTTTGCATAACAGCAGCATGAGGGAAAAGATGATGTGATGTGGTTTTACATGTGTGTGTGTTATTTTGACACATTTCTGGTAACGTACTTATAAATGGTAAAATTAAATGTAAAAATTTTTGTGTCATGGCAAAATGTCCCATTGAGAGCATCCATCGCAGAAGGGTCACTAAAAAGCCATATAGACAAAATTATTTGGCCAATTGAAGTCAATTGCTTTCTTTCATCAACCACCTAAAACTGATACAACTGTTACATTAATGGATTAACTGCTGTCACATGTATGGAGGCTTATTTATAGGCCAGACTACATGGATCCCTACTTATGAAGGTAGCTTTAGCTACTGTTGTTACAACTGCCAGCAAGACAACCAAATCTAAGTTCCTAATACAATATCATCCTTCAAGAAAATCAATTGGCCACTTTATAGTAAATTGACTTCAGGTGACACTTTACACCCTGGAAGAGGCTACAATTCATTCTGACAGAGACAGACACAAAATCCAAGTATGGCTTTATCTTTTCTGCCTTTCTGTTATGGTATCAACCAGCACCACCATCTGTGGGCTTAGAGAATATCTGATCCATAAGCATGAGATACCATATAGCATCATATTAAACCAAGGCACCCACAACAAAAAGTAAGTAATATGCAAGAGTAGGTATATAATCATATGACTTACTGATCATATCACCTATCCTATAACCTAGAGTCTGCCAACATTAAAGGTTTATCAAAATGCCTGTTGAAGGCAAAGCAGAAGTACCAGTTTAGAATAAACTCGTGGATAGAATGCTGAATCCTTAAAGATTCAGTAAACAACTTAAGCCAACAAATTTTATGCAGTGCTGTGTCTCCAACAGATATAATATACAGCATAGGAACCAAAATGGAAACAGGAGTGGCCCCCCCTTAACTTAAATCCCAGTAACTTATTTGGGGAATGTGTGGTTTCTCTTCCTGTAGCTCTGCATTCTGTAAGTTTCAAGCTTCTATTTCTCAAAAGGGAAATACTTCTTCCAGGGGAAAAACAAGAGACCCACTGAACTATAAACTGTAGTTATGGCTCCAATACCTCAGGGCTCTTTGGCCAGGAAATCATCAGGGGGAAAAAAAAAAGAGTTTTTCTCTCACTGGGGAGTTGGGCCACTAATACACACTACAGGCTGAGAAAAATATGTAGTGAGACCCAGGTGACCCATCAGATGTCTCTTGGTATCCCCTTGTTCATTTTTATGGTAAATGACAAGAGAAGCAAGTGTGTCATGATAAAGTTATGGTGATATGGAATTTGGATCCCTAATGGATGACTCCGGAGCATGACAAAACATAAGCCACAAAACCATTGGAGGTGCTATTCTCATTTCATGTACAATGGAGGGAGATGATGCATATCATTTGCGTCCCCAATACTAGCCACAGTGAAAGAGCCTGCACTTCGTCTCTCTAACTTTTATCCTCTAAGTTTTTTCCAGGAAAGGAGGCCCACTGGAATACTGGAAGAGCTGTGTCCAGAAATTAATTAAAGTACTCGCATCCATGAAATACAGCCAGATGAACACTAAACCATCCTGCACACCTAGAAAACTGCTTTGAGGATTCACACAACAATCTGCACAACCTAAACCACAGAACTCAGCAGGTATGCGGCACAGAGAGGTGAACCGGGGGAGAGAGAAGCTGCAGAGGGCAGGGAGCTGATTTTCTTGCAGAGAGAGGACAGAGACAGGGGAGAGTATGGGAAAAGCACTCCCCCCTGCAAAAGCAGCTGGAGAGAAAGTGGAAGAGTGGAAACAGCCGCAGGGAGATGCCACCTGGTGTCAGATGTGTGTTATGACTTACCATACTCCCTGAAACGCTGCTGCTACACGACGGCGTGAACATTTTCTGGGGACGGGCTGGCATCCAGCCACAGTCTCTGGGCCTTGGCAGCAGCACGGTCCCTCAAACATTCCTGGGTGTGGCCGGAACCCGGCCATTGCTCGATGAGACTCTCCCCCAGAAGGTCTGAGAGGCACAAAGCCACAGTCCCTCAAAAGTGAGGGGCCTGGGAAACACAGCTGCATCTGAGATAAAAGTCAGGAGGAAGGTGCCGCCTGGCAACCTGACGGCTTGGCCACGGACGGTATAAAAGCGGGGAATGGAAGGAAGCCGGAGACGAAGGACAGGTGCAGGAGACGAAGGACAGGTGCAGAGTTACTGATCGGGAAGAACAGACTTCAGGTAGTAGAGACTGGGAGCTGGGGGACGCCATTTTCACCCCTCTCGCACATGCGCATGCACACCTTCAGGCGCCTTAAAAATCCACCCCATTAAGCTAAGCAGCGCCATCTAGGGGAGAAGGGGGCTGTTACACTAAGCCCTGCCCCATTGAGCCAACAACACTCTTCAGGAACACAAGTCTCTCTGCCTGCTTAGTTTACAGACTACAAAGTGCTACATAGTTTGACTTCTAGGGGAAAACGATGTAATTTCTATCATATTTCAATCTGTTCGCTGGTCTATTCAGTTTTCTTTTATTTATTTTTTTACTTTTTCATTTATTTTCTTTTTCTTGAATACAGAAAGAGAAAAAAGTTTATTTTTATTTTCAATTTTATTAAAAATATTTTCTTTAAAAATATTTTCTTTATTTTTTAGTATATTTTATACTTTATTGTAAATTTTTCAAATTCTATTTTACTTCCATCATTTCATTCTATTCTTTCATTGTATTCATTTTATCAAATTTTCAAACATTTTCCTTTTGTTTTTTCTTTTTTCTTTTCTCCCACCGCCCCCCCACCTTTTTTCTTAATCTATCAAGCTCCTTCCAACAACCAGAACAAAACACACCTAGGATCTAGCATCATTTATTTGATTTGTGTGTGTGAGTATGTTGTTTTTAATTTTTTAATTTTAATTTTTTAACTTATTAATTTCTATTTTTCCTTCAAAATGATGAAATGAAGGAATTCACCCCAAAAGAAAGAGCAGGAAGAAACAACAGCAAGGGACTTCATCAACAGAGACACAAGCAAGACGTCTGAACCAGAATTTAGAAACATGATAATAAGAATACTATCTGGGGTCAAAAATAGATTAGAATCCCTTTCTACAGAGATAAAAGAAGTAAAAGATAGTCAGGATGAAATAAAAAATGCTATAACTGAGCTACAATCTCAAATGGAGGCTATGGTGGCAAGGATAGATGAGGCAGAGAGGGAGTCAGCGATATAGAGGACAAACATATAGAGAATAATGAAGCAGAAAAAAAAAAAGGGAGACTAAGGCAAAAGAGCACGATTTAAGAATTAGATAAATCAGTGACCCATTAAAAAGGAATAGCATCAGAATCATAGGGGTTCCAGAAGATGAAGACAGAGAAAAAGGGGTAGAAGGGTTATGTGAGCAAATCATACCAGAAAATATTCCTAACCTGGGGAAAGACACAGGCATCAAAATCCAGGAAGCACAGAGGACTCCCATTAGATTCAACAAAAACTGCCCATCAACAAGGCATATCATAGTCAAATTCACAAAATATTCAGGCAAGGAGAATCATGAAAGCAGCAAGGGAAAAATAGTCCTTAACCTACAAGGAAAGACAGATCAGGTTTGCAGCAGAACTATCCACAGAAACTTGGCAGGTCAGAAAGGAGTGGCAGGGTATATTCAGTGTGCTGAATCAAAAAAAATATGCAGCCAAGAATTCTTCAAAATAGAAGGAGAGATAAAAAGTTTCCCAGACAAACAAAAACTAAAGGAGTTCGTGACAACTAAACCAGCCCTGCAAGAAATTTTAAGGGGGACTCTCTGAAGGGAGAAAAGACAAAACAAACAAACAAACAAACAAACAAACCCAAAAGCAACAAAGACTAGAAAGGACCAGAGAACACCACCAGAAACTCCAACTCTACAAGCATCGTAATGGCAATAAATTCATACCTTTCAGTACTCACCCTAGCGTCAATGGACTCAATGCTCCAATCAAAAGACATAGGGTAACAGAATGGATAAGAAAACAAGATCCATCTATATGCTGTTTACAAGAGACCCACTTTAGACCTAAAGACACCTTCAGATTGAAAGTAAGGGGATTGAGAACCACCTATCATGCTAATGGTTGACAAAAGAAAGCCAGAGTAGCCATACTTACATCAGACCATCTATACTTAAGTAAAGACTTGAACAAGAGATGAAGAAGGGCATTATATCATAGTTAAGGGGTCCATCCACCAAGAAGACCTAACAATTGTAAACATTTATGCCCCAAAGGTGAAGCACCCAAATATATAAATCACTTAATCACAAACATAAAGAAAATTATTGATAATAATACCATAATAGTAGAGGACTTCAATACTCCACTTACAACAATGGACATATCATCTAAACAGAAAATCGACAAAGAAACAATGGCTTTGAATGACACACGGGACCAGAAGGACTTAACAGATATATTCAGAACATTTATATTACAGCAGTAGAATATACATTCTTCTCCAGTGCACATGGAATGTTCTCCAGAATAGATCACATACTGGGACACAAATCAGCCCTCAACAAGTACAAAAAGATTGAGATCATACCATGTATATTTTCAGAACACAATGCTATGAAACTTGAAATCAACCACAAGAAAAAATTTGGAAAGATAACAAATACTTGGAGACAAAGAATATCCTACTAAAGAATGAATGGGCTAACCAAGAAGTTAAAGAGGAAATTAAAAAGTACATGGAAGCAAATGAAAATTATAACACCACTGCTCAAAACCTCTGGAATGCAACCAAGGTAGTCATAAGAGGAAACTATATAGCAAATCAGGCCTTCCTAAAGAAGGAAGAGAGTCTCAGATACACAACCTAACCTTACACTTTAAGAGCTAGAAAAGGAACAGCAAATAAAACCCAAGACCAGCAGAAGACAGGAAAAAATAAAGATTAGAGCAGAAATCAATGCTATCAAAACAAAAACAAAAAACAACAACAACAACAACAACAAAACAGTAGAACAGATCAATGAAACCAGAAGTTGTTTCTTTGAAAGAATTAACAAAATTGATAAACCACTAGCCAGTTTGATAAATAAAAAAAAAAAAAAAAGGAAAGGAAAGGACCCAAATAAATAAAATCAAGAATGAAAGAAGAGAGATCACAACCAACACAGCAGAAATAAAAACAATAATAAGAGAATATTATGGGCAATTATATGCCAATAAAATGGCCAATCTGGAAGAAATGGACAAATTCCTAGAAACATATACACTACCAAAACTGAAACAGGAAGAAATAGAAAATTTGAACAGACCCAAAACCAGTAAAGAAATCGAATTAGTAATCAAAAATCTCCCAAAAAAACCAAAAGCCAAGGGCCCGATGGCTTTCCAGGGGAATTCCACCAAATATTTAAGGAAGAGTTAACACCTATTCTCTTGAAACTGTTCCAAAAAATAGAAATGGAAGGAAAACTTCCAAATTCTTTCTATGAAGCCAGCATTACCTTGATTCCAAAACCAGACAAAGACCCCACTAAAAAGGAAAACTATAGACCAATTTCTCTGATGAACATGGATACAAAAATTTTCAGCAAGATATTAGCCAACTGGATCCAACACTACATTAAAAAATTATTTACCACGACCAAGTGGGATTTACACCTGGGATGCAGGGGTGGTTCAATATCTGCAAAATAATTAACGTAATTCATCACATCAATAAAAGAAAGGACAAGAACCATATGATCCTCTCAAAAATGCAGAGAAAGCATTTGACAAAATACAGCGCCCTTTCTTGATAAAACCCCTCAAGAAAGTAGGGATAGAAGGAGCATACCTCGAGATCATAAAAGCCATATATGAACAACCCAATGCTAATATCATCCTCAATGGGGAAAAACTGAGAGCTTTCCTCCTAAGGGATATCCACTCTCGACACTGTTATTCAACATGGTATTGGGCATCCAAATCGGCCAAGAGGATGTCAAATTCACTCTGCAGATGATGTGATACTCTATGTGCAAAACCCAAAGATTCCACCAAAAAACTGCTAGAACTGATTCATGAATTCAGCAAAGTGGCAGGATATAAAATCAATGCGCAGAAATCAGCTGCATTCTTATACACCAATAATGAGCAGCAGAAAGAAAAATCAAGGAATTGATCCCATTTAAAATTGCACCAAAACCATAAAATACCTAGCAATAAATCTAATCAAAGAGGTGACAAAATCTATACACTGAAAACTATAGAAAGGTTATGGAATAAATTGAAGAAGACACACACACACAAAAGGAAAAATATTCCACGCTCCTACATAGGAAGAACAAATATTGCTAAAATGTCAATACTACCAAAGCAGTCTACATATTCAATGCAATCCCTATCAAAATAACACCAGCATTCTTCACAGAGCTAGAACAAACAATTCTAAAATTTGTATGGAACCACAAAAGACCCTGAATAGCCAAAGTAATCTTGCAAAAGAAAACCAAAGCAGGAAACATCACAATCCTGGAATTTAAGATGTGTTACTAAGCTGTAATCATCAAGATAGTATGGTCCTGGCACAAAAACAGACACTCAGATCAATGGAACAGAATACAGAACCCAGAAATGGACCCACAAATGTATGGTCAACTAATCTTTGACAAAGCAGGAAAGAATATCCAATGGAATAAAGACAGTGTCTTCAGCAAGTGGTGCTGGGAAAACTGATGGCAACATGCAGAAAAATGAACCTGGACCACATTCTTACACCATACGCAAAAATAAACTCAAAATGGATGAAAGACCTAAATGTGAGACAGGAAGCCATCAAAATCCTCGAGGAGTAAGCAAGCAAAAACCTCTTTGATCTTGGCCACAGCACCTTCTTACTCAACACGTCTACGGAGGCAAGGGAAACAAAAGCAAAAATGAACTATTAATTGGGACTTCATCAAAATAAAAAGCTTCTGCACAGGGAAGGAAACAATTAGCAAAACTAAAAGGCAAGCAACAGGATGGGAGAAGATATTTGCAAATGACTTATCAGATAAAAGTTAGTATCCAAAATCTATAAAGAACTTATCAAACTCAACACCCAAAAAACAAAAAAATCCAGTGAAGAAATGGGCAAAAGACATGAATAGACACTTCTCCAAAGAAGACATCCAGATGGCCAACCGACACATGAAAAAATGCTCATCACTCATCCTCAGGGAAATACAAAGCAAAACCACAGTGAGATGCTACCTCACACCTATCAGAATGGCTAACATTAACAACTTAGCCAACAACAGATGTTGGGGAGGATGTGGAGAGAGAAGATCTTTTGCACTGCTGGTGGGAATGCAAACTGGTGCAGCCACTCTGGAAAACAGTATGGAGTTTCCTCAAATATTAAAAATAGAACTACCCTACGACACAGCAATTGCACTACTAAGTATTCATCCAAGGGATATAGATATGTTGTTTCAAAGAGGCACATGCACCCCAATGTTTATAGCAGCACTATCAACAATAGCCAAAGTATGGAAAGAGCCCATATATCCATCAATGGATGAATGGTTAAAGAAGAAGGGGTGTATATATATACAATGGAGTATTACTCGGCTAGAAAAATAATGAAATCTTGCCATTTGCAACTATGCGGATGGAGCTCGAGCGTATTATTCTAAGCAAAATTAGTCAGAGAAATACAAATATCATGTCACTTCACTCATATAGGTCTTTAAGATACAAAACAGATGAACATAAGGGAAGCAAAAAGAATATAAAAACAGGGAGGGGGACAAAACATAAGAGACTCTTAAATATGGAAAACAAACAGAGGGTTACAGGAGGTGTTGTGGGAGGGGAGATGGTCTAAATGGGTAAGGGGCATTAAGAAATCTACTGCTGAAATCATTGTTGCACTATATGCTAACTAACTTGGATGTAAATTAAAAAAAAAAAGAAATTAAAGTAGATTTCAATGATTCAAAGGTTTACTGTGATAGACGGTGGGATATACTGCCCATATTCCTCTTCAGGAATGAATAATTTGTAATCCCAGCTGTTGGAAATTCAGCTGAGTAAACTTTAGTTCCCAGTCTATTTTAAAAAGCCCCAATTTAGGGCTCCTGGGTGGCTTAACCAATGCTTAACCGACTGACTTCAGCTCAGGTCATGGTCTCACATTCATGGATTGGAGCCCCGCATCAAGGCTCTTTGATGATAGATCAGAGCCTGGAGCTTTGTTTCAGATTCTGTGTCTCCCTCTCTCTTTGCCCTCCACTTGTGCTTTGTCTCTCTCTCTCTCTCTCAAAAATGAATAAACATTAAAAAAAAATACCCCAACTGAAGACAGCTATCTTTCCAAAGACATATACCTTCTTGGGAAGTATGCATTTTTCTGTTTGATGGAAGAATCCAAAATTCTGGGCCTCTTTGTCCCATCTCAGGATAATTCTAAAGTGTTATCTCAGATTTAGAGCTCTCTGTGGAATAAACTGAATCCTTCTTTGTAATCAAGCTTCTTCTCTGCCCAATTCCTCTCCCTTTCCCTTCCACAACAGTTGATCTCAAGAGTGTTCCCTAATAAACCTCCTTTTCACTAATCTCCATATCTGACTCTGCTTCCCAGGAAACCCAACCTGGAACATGATCTCATAGGTGCTAAGATGCTGGTTTAAGGTACATAATAAAAATTCAAAAATGTTATTCATTTGAGTTCCTTTCATGAGTATTACAATAAATATAAGTAACAATATGCTTTTTGACTCACATATATGCTATTTGAATTATAATTTAAAGGTTTAATTAAACCAAGACTCTAATTCAAATATTGTTGTATTTGTTGTAACTATGTTGGTTATAAATCCATAGTGCAAACAAAATCTATTTTAACATTGTTGTAACTATGTTGGTTATAAATCCATAGTGCAAACAAAATCTATTTTAACATTGGCTGATTTTGTCACCCGTTTAATCTATTTAATGATACCAACAATTTTTATGAAAAACTACATCTTTTTGTAATACAATATATCAAATAGTTTTTGGCACTTGGTTTATGATCATCTTTTTATTGAAAATCCTGATGGATATTAATTATAAAGATAAACAATTTAAAAATAACTTCAGAAAATTTGATATAATAAATAATATTGGAAAACCATTACCAAGCTAGATTTGCTACAATTGCTCTACTAATTTTATAGTAAGGCTACTTAAAATAAAAGTTAAATTGCTTTATTCTAGTTAAAGTAAGATCTGTAAAAACATTTCTAAAGTAATGGCCTTTTAAGTGTGTTCCATAAAGTAAAAGTTGCATAAGATATACTATCATTAAAGAGAGACAAAAACATTTGCACTTAAATAAATTCTGAAATAAGGGAATATTAAATCCCATCTTGGATAATCACAGTTCACATGAACGTATTAGATCTTTTAAAGTAGAAACCAATGAAATCTGAACTGTAAACCTGTGATTTCTCCAACATAATTGATATTAATTCAGTAACTTCAGGCCATCCATTTATATTTTTATAAATCATGAGTATTTTTATAAATCACTGTGTAGTGAGCACCTACTGTGTACAAGGAAGGTTGGCTAAAAAAGGATATAAGATTAAAAGTTTGGGCCTATCTGGAGCTTGATTCAAGGGAAGAAAAGAGAAGATAAATATTCAAGTAAAATCATTAGAGTAGGTTTATATACTATTAAGAAAATTAAAAATGAGTTGCACCTGGGAGGCTCAGCTGGTTAAGCATGCAACTCTTGATGTCAACTCAGGTCATGTTCCCACAGTTCATGAGGTGGAGCCCAATGTTGGGCTCTGCGCTGACAGCACAGAGCCTGCTTGGGATTCTCTCTCTCTCTCTCTCTCTCTCTCTCTCTCTCTCTCTCTTTCTGCCCCTCCCCCACTCATGCTCTCTATCCCTCATCTCTCTCAAAATAAATAAATAAATTTTAAAAAAAGAAAATTAAAAAAACATATTAAAATATAACTAATAAAACGGAAATAATAAATATGTATAAAATCATGATTCACACCTTCATATACTTGGTATACTTGCCTTCATAACTTAAAATGAAGTACACTTTCAGAGATATAACGAACTTTTAGTTATTAATTTTATTTAGACAGAGAATATTTTTTGAACATCCTATTTCTGAATACCTTGCTTCTTGTAAGCATGAAACAAAGGTAGAATATCAGTTTTGCTGCCTCAAAATATGGTAAGAAGGAAAAATTCCAGAAAGATTAACATCCATGATCAATCATCTTTAGATGATTTCTTTTTTCCTATAAGTACATTCTATGATGATGTCATCTGGCTTCAGTTTGGATTTACATACAACATGAATTTTAATCCCCAGCTGTTTGTCCTCTTGCCACAAGATATATTTGGTGTACCTATAGAATTTAGTGTTGGATAAATACTATCCCCCTTTGGAAACTGGCATCCTTCCTCCTTTTCAATAATGAGAACTCTGCAATGTGTCACATGTTCTCTTTCACACAGGCAGTCAAAAAGCTCAATCAGATTTTTAAAGCCCAGTTTCAGTATTGATGTTAACTCTTCTGAATAAAAAATCCCATTATCAATTTTTCACTGACCTGTTGCCTCTCTAGTTTCTTTCTTTCTTTTTTTAATTATTAGATATTTCAATCATACAGAAATGAGGCGAAAAGAATATAACAAACAATATAATTAAACAGATATCAAAAATGTTCCTACTAAATTCTCATCTCAAGTCCTAGGAAAGCACACATTTAGATACTGCTTCACAGCCCATCTCATCCTTCTCACACCCTCACCAGAGGGCAACCAGTGATTTGAAATTCGTGTGCATTGCTCAACTCCACAAAGTATCACTAGACAACCTCTTAATAAGGCAACATGTATTTTATTTAAACTCAATGCAGTAGTGGAAAATATTACCTTGATGGAGGATATTTGTAAGTCATAGGGTTAGGTTGCAAGTGGTTTATGGTTTGTCTTTCAGGTAAGGACATTTATTACAATTTTAAAAAGTTGGCAATCTTGGAGTTTGGGAGATGTACACAGTAAGTTGATGGTCTTGAAATGGGTCTTAGTAGGTACAGCATTTGATATGTAAGTTACTTGCCCAGATGAGCAGATAAATTTCTCTGATAAATTGATTTGTAGAAATTTTCTTGAGGTAAACAATGAAATTTTTTATGGGCTTAGTCTTAATGGTCCCAGGCAAATGTTTCCTAGAACTTAAGTCATTATGACAGAGATCTTCTATACTATAGATTGATGCAGATGGGTTTTTTAGTACCGTGTGTATATGTATGTGTGTTTTGTATGTATACTATTATGTATACTTCCATGAATAATCTGCTTTTTTATCAAAACTAAGGCACTATCAACATGCTATTGGCTATAAGATTCAGAGATATCCCTATTAAAAAATGTGCGTTTTAGTATTATTCAAAACTGGATATTCTATATTTTTGTGAATTCAAAAATTTTTGTGAATGACATCATGCGTTCCCTACCATTTCTCCATAGCATATATTTTAGTTAACTTTATGCTTAGAGATACAGTGATATATATACATGTGATGTAATATCTTCATTTTCATTAATGTATTTTTTTGCATGAACCAATCAGCTTATTGATTCATCTTTTATTTATAGAGAATCAGAGGGTTGTTAGCATTTTTTATTTATTGTCCCTATTTCCTTAAACTCATATGCAAGATTTGTTACTAAAAATAGTACCAGATTTAAGTTAAAATTCTAATTGCTTGCCATTTTATACTATTCAGACATCATCCAGAGAGTAGGTACAATTTGGCTTTTCTGTGTATTATGCACTTCTGTGACAAACCTAGTCCTACCAATTCACTTTCTCATATACTAGATATACCTAAGTTTTCCATTTTCCTACATTCATATAAACACTTAATGTTATCAGTTTTATTGATATTTGCCAATCTGTTTGTATAAAATCATAACTCATTTCCATTCTTACAGGGGAAGTGAATACCCTTCTGTATGTTTATTGACTAATCAAGTTCTTCATCTTCATATCCTTTACCCATTTCCCTTTATTTATTATAAACTCAGCTCTACATTTAAAGAGACTGTAGGGGTGCCTGGATCGCCCAGTTGGTTGAATGTCCAACTCTTGATTGCAGGTCATGATCTCATGGTTTGTGGGTTCAAGCCCCGCATTGGGCTCTATAATGATAGTGCAGAGCCTGCTTGGGATTCTCTCTCTCCTCCTCTCTCTATGAGCCTCTGCTGCTTGTGCACATGCACTTTCTCTCTCAAAATAAATAAACTTAAGAAAATAAGAAACAAAAATAAAGAGACTGTAATATGTTATCCATCATTTCTAGAAGGTTGCAGCAGAAGAAATTTCATCATACAAGTCTGTCATATTTCTATAACTGGACCTTTGCTCTCCTTTATTACCCTAGTCCTGTAGAACATTGCTACACATCCTAGTTTCAAAAGATATAAAATAGTAATTCTAGAATATATAAAAGAGTGTCAGTAGCACATGGGAATTACATAATATTATTTTGGTTATGTTTTTTTGTCAGCCAAGTGTAAATTTCTAATCTCAAAAATAAAGAAACATAGTTTGCAGATCAGTAATTACCAAGAGTAATTTGCAGAATAAGACTTTCCACAAGTATACCCACTACACAGTGCTATTCTGATTATGGATTTTGATCCCAGATGATACAGTTTGAACACAAAGTGTGTTATTGAAAATGGTATCTCAAAACAAAGAAATTTAGCCTATGCAATGTTTTTTCAATGTTGATTTATTTTTTTGAGAGAGACAGAGCATGAGCAGAGGAGGGGCAGAGAGGGAGGGAGACACAGAATCTGAAGCAGGCTCCAGGCTCCAAGCTGTCAGCACACAGCCTGACATAGGGCTCGAATCCACAAGCCACTGGATCATGACGTGAGCAGAAGTTGGATGCTTAACCAATTAAGCCACCCAAACACCCCAAGAATGCTTATCTTGAATACAAGTCGGTTTTGTTTTGTTTTGTTTTGTTTTTTAACTCTGCTAGAAAATGGAAAATAAATAAGTAAAATACTACATTATTTATTTAATTTGTATGCATACATTTTAAATCTTTGATTTTATTGGGGCGCCTGGGTGGCTTGGTCGGTTAAGCGTCTGACTTCAGCTCAGGTCATGATCTCACACTCTGTGAGTTCAAGCCCCGCGTCAGGCTCTGTGCTGACAGCTCAGAGCCTGGAGCCTGTTTCAGATTCTGTGTCTCCCTCTCTCTCTGCCCCTCCCCTGTTCATGCTCTGTCTCTCTACATCTCAAAAATAAATAAACGTTAAAAAAAAATTAAAAAAAAATAAATCTTTGATTTTATTAATTTGTTATCCTTTATTTCAAGAAAAAGTTTTCATCTATACAATTCTGTAGCTAAAATTACCTGAGCTGAAGTCAGACACTTAACTGACTGAGCCACCTAACCAACTGAGCCACCCAGGCACTCTGAAAATTAGCCCATCTAGGTATCTCTTAAGAACTTAGCACTGATCTGTGTTTTGATCCACCAGAATTTATGGGAAAGAAACCTTCAACCTTCACACTTAGAGATACATAAACAAACAACCACATATAAGAGCCCAATTATACTTTAAAATTACAGACATGAAAGAAATATACAAGTGGAAATTCAATGGAAGTTTCATTTACAATGAACAAATTATTTGCACATACAAAAAAAAAATCCCTTTTTTATCCAAAGTTATTGATAAGTATAAATTAGATATGAAAATCATTTCCATAAAACATGTTCCATGTTTATCTTAATTTTATGTATTAGAAAAGCTTTACTATACATACATATATAATACATATAATATAGATTTATATTTAATTTTATCTGAAGAAATAGCTATTAAAAAACAAAAAAAAACACCTTTTGCTTTTGATTTGATTGACTCTTTATCCACATTTCATCTGTAGAATAATTTTCTTATTAAAAATCCAATGATACAACAATCATTCATCACTGTATCTTAGGGGTAGAAAGAAACCGACAACAACAACAACAACAAAAACAGACAAAAATCTTCACTGTTACAAATTGAAAATTTCGTATATTGAAGGTTTTCAATGGTAATACTCCCATATTTGAATACATTTTCTAGAAGTTAACATTTTTGAAGTGATGTGGAGAACGAGGCAAAAGAAATGTAGATAAAATTAAATTTCCTTATACATCCTTGGCAGAGGATGACCTTCCTCCAGGAATTCCCAACTGTCTTAATGTTAATGCTTTGCTAGAGAGAAAAGCAACCTTAGCTTGACAACAGCCAGGCCTCCAGAATCCTGAATCTTCTTTAGCATATGAGAAAGATTTTGGAAACTTTCCTGTGTCTTTACCTCCTCCATGTCCAAGGTATATAATCAGCTGCTCCTCACAATCCCAGTCAGCTCTTTCTGCCTAAGTATCCTATCCCTGTGCTATAATAAAAATACCTTTTTGCACTGAAAATGTCTCCAGAATTCTTTCTTGGCCATTGGCTCCAAACCTCAACACTTCAAAAAACATCATTTTGGTGCCCAGAAAGTGCCCTGAGTCTTCTCGTATGGACTCTGAACCTTGGTGCAAACTTGACGAGTAATTCCTCTCCCTTCCCTTTAATTTCAGGGGCTTTTCAAGGAGTATGGTCTTATTGGAACACTTTCATGCTAATTGCTCAGGCTGCAGTCCTCATGGCTACTCTACAGGGAGAAGAAAGCTTGCCTTTTGGCTGGAAGTTAGTACCATGTCAGGAATAGTAATGACTCAGAAATTTGATGTCCTCTCTTTGTTCCTGTCCTTATAAAAGTTGTCTGTCTTGGGCATGGGACAGCCACCTATGTGACCAGGATGACTGCCAGTATTAAGACTCCCAAATGAGGTTCCCTCCTCATTGATCTAATGTGATCCCCTCCACATCCCTGGTCTAACAGTTTCTGGCTCAAGACCTCTACTCGGAGCTGGCCAAAAACCAGTACCCAATTGAATTAAAACCCAACCAAGGCTGTTTCCTAGGGAAGTTGGCTGTAAAACACTACATGTGTTAGAATGTCACTTGGATTTCTATCTTTACTGTTTTCTATCAATGCGCCCTACTGATTAAACTACAAAATTGGGTAATTTCCCCTTGTAAAAGTTTTCTAATGTTTTCCATGGGTTAAAAATGGTTGGTTCTTCATGGCATGGCCTTCATGGCAAAGCCAGGCATTTCAGGGCTTTCACCAGCACCCATCTGTATGCAATGGGAAAGTACAGGAACACTAGCATCCCTCCTATAGGGCCTTTACGGTGGGATGGTGATCAACAGTGATTTCATTTGAGGGACCTCTCTGGCTGCTTTTGACACCTGGAGCCTCTAACATATGCTGCATGGGACACCACTAGGGAGTTGGGGGAGATTTGGGGGAATGTACCTTTTCTAAGAGACTTCTTCTTCAGTTCCCAAGGACTATCCTTTGGGATGCCTTTTAATCCACCGGAAACAATTCAGATTGTAAAATTGTAAAAGGATTGATATTCTGTAACACTGCATGGCCTCAGTATGATCCATCAGTTAGATCTCTTCTGCAGGAAACGGGGCAAATGGACAGAAGTACCCCATGTCCATCCCTGTATGGCCCTAAATCAGTACCCTGGCCTATGGGTCTTTGCAGAATGTATTTGGCTAGTAAACCACCTGCTGATATATTGGATGTTAATTGTCCAAACAGGCCTCCTTTGAATAAACCCAGGTTGCTGGATGAAACACTGGCCTTTCCAAACAAAGGGGATACTCTCTCTCTCTCCCTCTCTGTTTCCTAATAGACCCAGGTTACTCTAGCTATTTGTGGGGGATTTTCCCTCATTCATTTCCCAAGCTAATGGCTATGATAATTTGAAGCAATTGTCTTTGATAAGCCTACTTCACAATGGGAACTTTAAGGAATATTCCCAGCTGCCAAAACCCCTTTTGTTTTGGGGACGTACCCTGTCCTCTCTGGCCTGACATAAACTGCCTATTTACACTTTAGTGGAAAGAAAACCTGTCTTTTTATCCATCTAAACATGAGCTTTAGGACCTGGAGACCTCTTTCTCTGTCCTCTGGAGTTTTATCTGTCTCCAACCTTACTGGTGGCCCCTCACCTCTTCAGTCTTCCCCTCCCACTCCTCCTGTTTCTGCACCACCTCAGGTGTGGCCTGCATAACTGGATCCTATAACATCTCGGTGCCTCAGGCACCATTAGCTGCTCTTCCTCCCCTCACTGTCTAGGAGTCCAGAGCACTCCTTTGGACTTATACCACCCACTTCAGATTTTCCCTCCAGAGTCCCAGGAAAAAATTAACAATGGAGAACAAATTGATTGACTTATAAATGGACGCAAGTGGAATAAATTTGCTTTTTAAGCTAATTTCAGTTTGTTGGGCTTAATCAAGATAGACGTGTCTTTAGTTACCATAGTAGTAAATATGAAACTTTTATTCTGCCAAGGTTTACTGAAGGTCAAATATACTCATGATCTCTGCTCTGATTTGTCAGTCATCAAAAAGAATTTAAAATGATGGTTATTTTGTCTGTCTCAAAGTTTTCATGGGTAATTGTTAAGATATGTTTCCAAGTCTTTGGTAACATGAAACTTTATAAAGTTTTGCTTGGATGATAAAATGGGATTGAATTCATTGGACACCTAGGCCTTTTCTAAATAGGATGGAACACTGAAGCATTAATTACTGAACATAGGTGTGTGCTTTTGGCTTCTTATTGCAGAGAAGCTAAGAATATTTGGATCTGTTGGAAAAGATGCTTTGTGCTTAATAGATTCATAAATTTGCCATCTAAAGAATTCTAGTGTAACACTTCACAAACGGTCACTACTACGTTTTCACTGGTGACTAATGTTTCTAAGAGTTAAAATGTTGCTAAATGTAATTGAGACTGATGGAAATAAGGAAAGCAACTCTGAATTAAAAAAGTGGTCGTAGAAGGTTTATGAAGGGAAATCTTTGGAAAGGAATTTTATATGTGGTCAAGATTTAAGTTGAAAATAACGGATATTAAAAGTACACTGGTATAAGATTGAAATTCTGCTTTTCTGTTAAAAAAAGTTTTCTTTGATAGTTGATCTGCATTTGATAAGGAGATGTAAACAAAGTTTATTTCCTCTTTTGTCTGTCCAGAAACCAATTTCTATGTTTTGTCTTTATTATGTCCTTGAGTACTTAGTTAAGACTTCTCAATATGAAAGGAGCTAAGTTTTGCTAACAACCATAAAATCCTATATATTTGCCTTTGGAATCTCTTACTGTCACCTTGGTTAAATAATAATTAAGTTTCAAGTTTTATAATGATCCATAATCCTGTTTGGACATGTGCTTTATAACTTTATGAGGTTTTTAAACAAACATCCCAGGATTTAAATTGCAAATGAAGTCTTTTGACCAATTAATATTTTGTTTATTTGTTATGTTAAGTTACTTAGAAAGCACTGTCAAACAAATAATATGCCTTAGGTTGTATTGCTTGGGTAAATGCTATAACTTTTCAACAATATATATATAATTCCTGAAGTTTTAATATGTTTTGGTAATAGGGTTATCACTTAACATTCTAATTATTGAAGTGTTATATGTCACAGAAATAACTGAATATCCTTGTCAATTGCATTACAGTCTTTTGTCATTTGCAGAGTTTCATCTTCAAAGAGATTCACAAAAAGGACTTTTTTTTTAAAATTTTAACCAGTAAAGGTTTTTTGATAGCTTTACAATCATAAAACTAAAATGGGTGAGAATTTCCAGAACTAACTAAAAGCTGCATTGAAGCTGAACAAGAATTAGTAATATGGGACTAAATGAATTAAGGAAGATGATTACAGTTTTCATGACTCTTCTTTGAAACATTGTTGGTTCTCTAATGTTTGCTTTTCCAGATTAAGGAAATTTTCTCTTAAGATATTTATGACTGGGTTGCCTGGGTGGCTCAGATGGTTAAGTGTGAGAAATAAGCCCACTGACCCAATCAAAGGAGGGATGCAGAGACTTGGAGCACAGTGAAGTGAGGCTTTAATCAGTGTTTTTGCAAGAGTGGGTGTCTGATGGACAGACAAACTCTGAGCAGATGCAGCAGAAAATTTATCTCCTAATGTGCAAGTCCCTCCTCTGATTCTTCATTGGCGGAGTACTACAGAGGTTACAGCCTTATCCGATGTCACCTGTGCCTATGTCAGGCAAAAAGTAGTCTGATTGGCCTGAGGTGATGCAGAGTTTCAGTCCCTCCTTCATTCTTTGGTGCATGCTCATTGGAAAGCCCATGAAAATAAGCCCATGAAACAGAGAGGGGAAGAAGAACCAGGAAGTGAAGTATCCAAGGGCTTGGGAATCCATTATGAGGCTGGGGGTGTTCATATATATTTCCAATAGGTTTTAAAGCTAGTGTTAACTAGACAGCACAACTTTCATGTGGTATTTCTGAAAACGAATCATCTCCCTTACTTCTCACATTAAGCAACTGACACTTGATCTCAGCTCAGGTCATGATCTCACAGTTTGTAACTTTGAACCTGTGCACTGACAGCACAAGCCTGCTTGGAATTCTCTCCCTCCCTCTCTCTCTCTCTGCCCCTCTCCCCCAAAATAAATAAAAAAGTTTAGGGGGAAAAATGTATATATGATGTACAGAAATGTGATAAAGTTTTCATTAGTGAACAAATTGAAGAGTTCAACTTTTCTGTCTACCCAAACCCTCTGAAATTCAAAAACTTTCTGTGAATATTCTTTCTTTCATGACAATTATAGTTATTCGCATAAGTTCAATATGAATCTGTTCTTCTTATAACAGAACACCTTTGGAAATACTGGTTATTTTGCTAAGGCTTTTAACTAGAATGTCATATTTGGGAGCCATGCATAGACTCAGATATGAGCAGACAGCTTTAAGGAACGAAGGTTGACTTTATGAAGCAAATAGAGCCCCTTAGAAATGTTGACCTGATACCTTGCTTAGAGAGTTCCCATCAGCCTTATCGGGTGAGTAAAGAAAGTCATATCCTGGCAGGTGCAGGAACTTCAAGAATTTGGGGGACCTCAAGAAAAGAAATTCACCCAAATCTACAGGTGTTGCAGGTATGTCTGATGGCAAGTGTTTGGCTTGGCTTCTGGCCTGGAGAGGCTACTAAAAGCTCAATCTAGAGATTTGTTACAAAAAGTTCCAGCGAAGCAAATTTTAAAAGATCTGTATGGTCAATCATTATTCTTTCTGAGCTTATGTAAATAATAAGGTCAAGTTTTTTATAATTGGTTTTGTTTTACAAATGAATCAGTCTTCATTTGGCTATTTCTGGAAGTGAGGGTAATTATAAAGAAAAGTTATGTTTCAATAACACATCTTTGTAGATATTCAATTCTAATACTATTTATTATAAACTGGACTGGATCCTGAATTTTTCAGGTTTCCTCAAATATTTGGCTATGGCTCTTCAACTAAGGTTTACAAACTTCTTCCATTCTCTTGATTTAAAGTAATTAAAAACTAAATCTACCTTTTCCCTAAAAGCCCTAAAAACTGATGCTGAACAACTTGAAGTAAACTTTAGAGAAATAGCTCATCTATAGACAATCTTCTTGCTTATTATTCTGGGGGATAATAATAGGACCTCATGGGCTTATGATTAGATTATTTAAACACCTGGAAAATGGGATGGATTCCCCCAACAATTGTATAGGAAAAGCCTTTTCTCACTATAGACCTATCAATAGATAAAGTGCTTTATTAAACTATTCACTTGAAGATGGGTTAATTCATACATCTCTAAATGAATATGCAAACCATACCCTCCCTAAACATGATCTGACAGTTACTAGCAAACCACTCCATAGAAGCCCAGGGGACATGGTTTATTTAAAAGATTGGAAGTCTAATACAGAAAGGGATTTAACTCCAAAATGGCAGGCCCTCGACCAGGTCATATTATGTACTCCCACAGCCATAAAATTAGAAGGACATTCTTCATGGACTCATACATCAAGAATTGAAGCTGTATCTTCCTCACATGAATCCAGCGTGCCAGATAATGTGCCTTCTTATACCTGTGAACCTGCAGAAGACTACAAACTTCTTTTCAAATGAAAGTGATGGTTGTATCTTTCTCTTTCTTTCTCTTTTCCTTTATACTGACAATTCCTTCTTACAATGGGCCATTATAAAGGTTCACCAAAGACTTTTGAATTACAAACCACAAAAACCCATCAGATTCCAGCTGCCTGTTCTCACTCCATCTGGGTGGGATGCTTTAAGCCTAACATCTAAAAATCTTCTCACTGGCAGCACTTGAGGCTCAGGCAGTAGCTTATAATTCGCTTGAACCATTAACCGATATGTTTCTTTTGTTTCCATGGAGGTGTCTCTTATTGTTACCTGATTGCTTGCTAAACAAAACAGTATTTGATGGCTAACACCACTTGTTACACAATTAAGGCCTTAGGTGACTCTCAAAATGGCATTAGATATTTTAACTGCTGTACAACGTGAAACATGTGGTAGCATAAAAACAGAATGTTGTGTATATATTCCAGGTAATCACAAAAATGTAACAGGATTGCTAAAAGATCTAAATATTCAAATTGATGCTCTAAACCATCTCTCTTTCCTATAGTGATTGGTTAAACTCCTGGGTTGGAGGAAAATTTTGGTCAACTATCAAAATTATTTTATTCAGGCTTCTCCTTCTCATAATAATATTAATCATATTTTGTTGTCTTTTCATGTGTCTTCCTGCCCAGTGCCAAGATTCCTTCACTGCCATAACTTCCAGCTGATGGAGCATCCTTTCTCTTCAAGGATGTTCATATATGTTATCTACCTTGGATTGACTGCCTCTGCTTTAGTAACTCATGTATAAATTCCCCAGCTGACCAATGTTGACCCATAGGTAGGGTCTTCTTCAGCAGGAAGTTATAGGAGAGACCTTCTGCCCTCAGCAACCTTAAAGATTTAAGGGTCAAAATGGTTCTGGGGTGGGGCGGGGAGGGGTGGGGAGATGATGTGGAGAAGAAAAGCCAAAGAAATGTAGATAAAATTAAATTTCCTTATAGTCTGCAGTATAGTCAGGTATTGACAAATACTTGAGACAGGCAGAGTATGACCATCCTCCAGGAACTCCCAACTGTCTTAATTTTAATGCTTTGCTAGAGAGAAAAGCAACCTTAACTTGACAATAGCTAGGCCTCAAGATCCTGTGAGTTTTCTTTAGTGTATGAGAAAGGTTTTGGAAACTTCCCTGTGTCTTTACCTCCCCCATCTCCAATGCATATGATCAGTTGCTCCTCACAATCCCAGTCAGCTCTTTCTGCCTAAGGATCCTGTCCCTGTGCTATAATAAAAAGAGTTTTGCACAGACAATGTCTCAATTCTTTCTTGGCCATTGGCCCTGAACCCCAACACTTGAAACCACATCATGAAGTATAAAGGCAAATCTTTCCCACTGGCTTTATTCAAGCAGCCATGACTACTTGTTGCAAATTTCTTGCTTAATATATTCTACCAAACTTTGCTCCAGGAATTTTCATTTGTAACCTGGACAGGATATTGTTTTGTGTCAACCACAGTTCAATACTGGCTGAGAACATAAAGATTAGAGCAGCTGACTACTGGCTGTTGTTAAAAACAAACAACAGGTTCCCAAAAGGAGTCACTTTCGCTAATCCTCACCAAGACTTAATACCTGGCAGGACTTGAGACTCAGGCACTAGCTTATAATTTACTTGAACCATTAATTTACATGTTTCTTTTGTTTCATGGAGGTGTCTCTTATTATTACCTGATTGCTGCAATTTCAGCCTCAATCAGGAGGGACATTTTAAACGAATCAGTTTCTTGATCAGCACTAGTTAAGTAATTTGCTTGATAAAAAAAATCCCCTGCCTTTCCCTAAGGGAATATAAGTAATCTTCCCTAAAATAATCCATTCTTTTGAATTTCTTGCCCTGACCTCCTTTTTCCTATAAAAGCCTTCCATTTTGTATACCTCCCCAGAGCTCCCTCCTGTTTGCTAGATGGGATGCTGCCTGATTCATGGATTGTTGAATAAAACCCATTAGATTTGTTAATTTACTCTATCAAATTTTGTTTTTTAACACACGTAAAGGATTTGCAATTATTACTATTGCAAAATCAATTAGCTCAAACATGACAAAACATGGGATAGATTACTTATTTTCCTTCCTGAAAAGTGTAAAAAAATTTGGCACAAAAAATAATTTTGAACAAAACCACCATGAAAGGCAGCAGAATTTGCCACCTCAAAATATGCCTCTTTGGCATAAGAATTATTTTGAGCTGGTTATTTTTAAGAAACAGCAGGCATAGAAAAAGACCTAAAAACTGAAGTTACTCTTTTATAAACAACATTTACATTTATACCAATGGAAATTTCCATTGGTAAAAGTGTCTTCCTACCAGAAAGATGAGGATGACTAAATCATTAGTACCTCTTGTCAGTGGAAAGGCAGTGACTCATAAGGGCATAGCAACCTTAGTCTTATGTACTCTGCTTTGCCTGATAACCTTCCATAACTGCCTCCCATCCCATACCCCATTTTCTTTTGTCTTTAGCTGAAGAAGGTGTCTAAAGTGATGGCTTTGAGGAGCATGGGTGGCTCAGTTGTTAGGCATCTGACTTCAACTCAGGTCATGATCTCACAGTTTATGGGTTCGAGCCCCATGTCAGGCTCTGTGCTGACAGCTCAGAGCCTGGAGCCTGCTTCAGATTCTGTGTGTGTGTGTCTCTCTCTCTGTCCATCCCCTGCTGGCTTGCTCTCTCTCTCTCTCTCTCTCTCTCTCTCTCAAAAATAAATAAATAAATAAATAAATAAACATTAAAAAAATAACAAAAAAATGAAGTGATGGCTTGGACCATTTCAGAGAGTTACTCAGTTTTCCTGGGTATCTCCCAAGTATACCTGAAGTATACATGTTACTTAATATCCATTTGTTTTTCTCTTGTTAGTCTGTCATTTGGTACTGGTAGCCTTACACTCAATTCTTCCCCAGAACATATTTCTGTTTCTTGTCATATAAGCATATTTTCTATAATTATTAAAATGAGAACTTTGAAAATATATTCTAAGTAAGATTAACATTGGCATAAACATTAAAAGACTAGCTTGTTTCTGTGGATTCTTTGGATAGGGTAGGAGACCCTGAATAGTTAGAGGTGTTTTCCATTTTCTGCATATATCCCTCTTATCATCACTTTCTCTTCCCTGTGCAAAGTACCATATTAGGTCAGACATACAGATAAAGTTTATTTCTGGTTATGATTTTGCTCTTTATTACAATAGGGAGAAAAGTGATGTTTTCAAGACACAGTGTGCACATGTCCAAGAACCTCTAAAAGTTCCAGACCTCATTTAATCCTTAAACCACAGGTGTAGGCCAACTAAGGATATTTGAAGCAATCCTATCTACTTAGCTCACAGTAGGCAAGATCAAGACTGAAAGAAAATGCAGTTGGGCAAAACCAAATACATTTAGCAACTTGTACAAGTCAAAGTCAGTGCATCAATTGGTGCATTCAGAATCGGTAATCGTACATACAAGGATCTATTTTGTACCAATAAGCATCTCTGCTTGCATATGAAAATGTTCTGGTTAATGGAAAAGAAAATTGAAGAGAAATAGCAACATCTGGCATTGAAGTTTAGCTCCTAAATTAATACAGAGTAAGCCTTTTTAAAACTTTCCACCTAAGCACATCTTCTATGTCCTAAGAAGTCTCCTACATTAAAATCTAACTAAGAATAACCAAACACATGTGTTATCAAGCACCTAGTGTGTGTGTTTGTGTGTGTGTGTGTGTGTGTGTGTGTGTGTATCATGATATACAAATGCTTGCCTAAGAATGTGAGTAACATTGTTGGAAAGATAGAGTTAAATTTGTAAGTAAAAAAAGAGTTTAACACAGAGTTTTTTGGCCAAGGGTTCTAAGGGAAAGAAGAGAGGAATGAGTTGCACAGCCTAGGTTTAAGCCCCAATTTGGGCAATAACAATGTAATCTTGGACTTCTATAGCCTTCCTTGTTATCAGTTTTCTCCTCTATATTAAAGAGATAGCACTGTTGTAGGTGGAGTTAGGGGTTTCAGAAAAAAAAAAAAAAGAGAGAGAGAGAGAGAACATAGCATTCTTGACATAAGAAAAATCATTTTAGACCCCCTGCCATCTTGTGATATCTGCTTGATGGGCACTACTTATGCAAACTCCTTTTTTTTTCAGAACTTCTTAATACATGCTGAAATTGTAGAGTAATAGACCTCAGCAGCTAATGATTTTAAGAGGAAAAAAGGAATGTGAGAACAAACAGCCACTATCAGTCCAGGAGATAGCTTAATCTATCAGGGAAAATAAATTAGTGGTGAAATTCCAAGTGCTGTTTCAAAGGAAAGAACTCAGCCATAAAAAAATGAAATCTTGCCATTTGCAAAAACATGGATGGATCTAGAGAGTATAATGTTAAGTGAAATAAGCCAGTCAGAGAAAGACAAAAATGAAATAAGCCAGTCAGAGAAAGAAAAATACCATATGATCACACTCATATGTAAATTTAAGAAACAAAACAATAAAAAAAGTTGGGGGGGAGGGAAGAGAATAGAGAACAAAGTGGGGGGGATGGGTAAATTAGGTGCAGGGGATTAAGAGTATGCTTATCATTATAATCACTGAATAATATATAGAATTATTGAATCACTATATTGTACACCTGAAAAGAAAATAACACTGTATGGTAACTACACTTGAATTTAAAAAAGAGGGGAGGGCTCCTGGGTGGGTCAGTAAGTTGAGTGTCTGACTCTTGATTTCGGCTAAGGTCTTGATCTTATGATTTGTGAAATCGAGCCCTGCATCAGGCTTTGTGTGGACAGCACAGGGCCTGCTTGGGATCATTTCCTTCCTCTCTCTCTCTGCCCCTCCCCACTTAGTGTTATCTCTCTAAATAAATAAATAAGTATGCAAATAAATTAATTAATTAATTTTTAAAAAGATTGTGCTGATGTACATTCTTGAGTTATCTTTGCAGGATCCAAGCCCCTTTGAGCACTCATACCAAAACAACTATAGCCAGAGAATGAATGGTGCTGACCTCCTGACTTGCACAAGGTCATGATCTCCTGGTCTGTGAGTTCGAACCCCAGGTCAGGCTCTGTGCTGACAGCTCAGAGCTTGGAGCCTGCTTCTGATTCCCTCTCTCTCTCTGCCTTTCCCCTGCTCTCTCTCTCTCTCTCTCTCTCTCAAAAATAAATAAAACATTAATTTTTTTTTTAAATAGCATAAACTGCAAGCTCTGTCAGAATCCAGAAAAAAAAAAAAAACACTAGAATTTTGGTTAGAGCTGAATGAAGTGACAGAAAAAAAGGTAGAGGGATCATTTCAGAAGTGAACAAAAGCTTGAGTGGAGATGAAGCCTGGGATAATCTTGATAATTTGCAGGAAACAGAGTAATGAGAACAAAAGAGCAATCTCTTCTTGTAGCTTCCCTCCTACTCGCTAGTGTTACTTGTGCTGCAGGAGAGACTGCAAGGAATTGTTGAGCCAAATCCCAGACACATGTATGGGAACTGAATGGGGGCTGGGACAAACATTTGACAAGAGAATGATACATGCTATGGATCAAGTGGAAATAACATTGGCCAGGTACCACAGAGTCAGATACAATAGTTATTGACACATTAGGACTCAGGGAGTCACTCAGGATCATCGACCAGAGAAACAAAATGATGAAAGCAATGTTTAGTGAAGTTTAACGGATGGTGCTACCCAATGGAAAGATGATCAAATGGGAGGAATAGAGCTTTAGAAAAAAATGCATGAAGGTAGGGAGGTTTGCTGTTCTAGACATGAAGGGGTTTAGTCAAAGTGGAAGCAATAGAAAAAGAACATTGTGGAAATATATTTAAGAAACAATCAATAATTTTTATATTTGACTGAATATATAAGAAGAAAGAAAAAAAATTAAAAATAACTCCATTATTATTGTCCTTAGTCAAAATAGCATAGATTTCCACTAAGAAATGGGAAAAATTGGTGATCTAACATCTGTTACATATTTATCATTTACAAGGAATTTTTTTTTTGGATCCATTATTTTATTTAATATCCATAGCAAACCTATGAGGTATCACCATTTCTCTGTTACAGGCAAAGAAACAGGTTGAGAAAGTTTGGATAATTGGGCCATTGTCTAATAGGGAAAAAAATTAGACAGGTATTCTTCAAGTCTATGTCTAGTTGTAAAGCCCATATTTTTCTGTAATATATTGCTACAAAGTACCTTTCACTACCAAAATATGATATAAAGGAATTAGGGGAAATAATAGTCAAGTCCTGCGAAGAATGTTGTCAGGGTAACAACAGGAAGGAAAACTTGTATACTGAAAATTTTCAATACAGAAACTCATGTTAAGCAAGTGAGAGTTAAAAATGTACATACACATAAAATATAAATATTAAAAGTGAAACAAATGGTCAGCTGAAATTAATCGTTCTCCTTGCTATCATAAAAAAAAATAAGGGTTTTTGAGAAATATTTTTTAGACTTAATTTTGAGGTGATATGGTCCATTTCTAAATCAGAGGTGATTTATTTGGAATAGAAGGGATGAATAAATGAATTTTTATATACTATCACCAATCCAAATTTAGCTTGAGAACCTATATATATATATATATATATGTATATATATATTTATATTTATATACACACACATATATGCATACACACACATGTACATACACACTGTTGACTGCAGGCTGGAGAATCAGGAAAGCTAAGGTGTAATTCAGTCACAATCTAAAGAACTGGGAACCAGGAAGCCAATGTCATGAATCCCAGTTCGAATCCAAAGGCCAAGGAACCAAGGGCACCAGTGTCTGAGGACAGGAGTATATGGATGTCCCAGTTCAGGCAGAAAGGAAAAACTTGCACCCTTCCACTGCCTTTTTATTCTATCTAGGTTCTCAATGGATTGGATGCCCACAAACTTTTGTGAGGGCCAATTTTTTTATTCAATCTATCAATTCTTATGGAAATGTCCTCACAGACACACCCAGAAATAATGTCTTACATTTGAGCATCTTTTAGCCCAGCCAACTTGCCACATAACATTAAACACCACTCAGTGGTCACATGAAGAGACAAAAAATGCATAAACCCATATGCATATGCATAAAACTCAAGATTTCTCTCATGGTAGGAGTTTACTGCAACTAGAGACCTGGAAACTAGCTGAAAATGTTGAAATGCTATTTAAAATCTTTATGTATTTTGGGAGGGTAAGGAGGGTAAGGAGGGTAAGGAGAATATGTGGATTTAAACTAAGTTGTGGGGGAAGAGAGAGTATTTGTAACTTTTCAGAGATATACTCTATGTCTTACTATTCCTGTAAATATGAATAATGTTCAAGTTTTGTATTGCATATGTTGTATGGACTCACACCATTTTCTTTTACACCAGTCAAATAATCTGACAAAGAATGCTTATCTTTTTTAAAATTTTTTTTAAAAGTTCGTTTGTTTTTGACAGAGACAGAGAGAAACAGAGCATGTGGGAGGGGCAGAGAGGGAAGGAGATACAGAACCTGAAGCAGGCTCCTGGCTCTGAGCTGTCAGCACAGAGCCTGATGCGGGGCTTGACCTCACAGACTATGTATGAGACCATCACCTGAGTCAGAGCCTGACGCTTAACCAACTGAGCCACCCAGGTGCCCCAAGAATGCTTATCTTGAAAGCAGATAGGTTTTATTTGTTTTGTTTTGTCTTTTAACTCTGCTAGAAAATGGAAAATAAATAAGTAAAATACTGCATCACTTATTTAATTTGGACACATATTTTTCAAATCTTTGATTTTCTTAATTGGTTATCCTTTATTTCAAGAAAAAGTTTTCATCTATACAATTATGCAGCTAAAGTGACATTAAAGTAAAATTTCCTGTTTTTAATTTTTTTTAATGTTTATTCATTTTTGAGGGACAGAGACAGAGTGCAAGTGCAGGGAGGGGCAGAAAGAGAGGGAGATACAGAATCTGAAGCAGGCTCCAGGCTCTAAGTTGTCAGCTCAGAGCCAGATGCCAGGTTCGAACCCATGAACAATCACCTGAGCCGAAGTCAAAGGGTACTGACTGAACCACTCAGGCACCCCCAAATTTCCTGTTATACAACAAATGAAAGTGTCAAATGATCTCTGAAGGTTTTTAAAGCCAGCTTTAAACATCCTGTGACATTGGATGTAAACTTGGTTTCTTCTTTCCTGAGTCAATGGGTAAAAATAAGTAGATTCACTGAGGTGACAAAATGGTGGAGACTTGACCAGTGGTTGCTTGATCCAAACTTAAACATTTATTTGGTTGCAGCAGGGTTAGCTCATATGTTAACACACTATTTTCATTTATCAAATGACAAAATAAAGTTTTGACTTCTCTAATTAAATTTGGAACCAAATGATATTATAATAAATAACTTAAAAAATAAAAAATAAAATAAATTACTAAAATACATCTGTGAGCTTACAAAAAATTTAAAAGATAAATACATCTTGATGTCAAAACAGTTAAATTTCCCTCAGACTTGAATTGTCAATATTGAAATGTAAAATACAATAATTTGAAATAAAAGATTCTATAATTAAATAAATATTTGGCCATTAACTTAACAGCAGAATCTTTGACTCTAAGTTGTAGGAAGACATGATGGGGTGTGTATACTATACATATTAAATCATAAATACTTAAGTCAAAACAAAGAAAACTAGTCCAACTTTCATTTTATGGGAGCAGAAATCCAAGCTCAGAGAGCAGACATATCCAAACCTCTTGGTATTTCCTGACCTTTCCTTGGGATATTACATCCACTTGGAAACTTTATAGACCTGTCTGTGGTCATTCATTTCCTCCCTACTTTATGGTCTCTACCAGCCTACTTGGGCCTCTCTGCTAATGGGAAAGAGATGCCTGCTCTAAGCAGATAAATTAGAGAAGTTTCCACCATATCCATCTTTCCAGTGGTTTCTGAGAGAAGGGGCACTTTTGTGAAGAAAATGCTCCTCACATTCCTCCTATCAATTTAGTCTTTCCCTGAACACAATGTTAGCCAGCATAAACTAGTCAGAATTTCAGACTCCATTTACACCTCAACCAGATGTCTTTGTGCAATGTGCAAAAAGCACAACCACTTGAGCTTGCTTTGCCATTTTTTGTAAACACACAGTACGTAAACTTTGTTTTCATATGAGTTTAGTGTAATCAACCCAGTTATCGAGTTGCATTTCTAGCAGTGGTAGTTTTTTGTTTTTTTCCTTAGAACAAGGAAAAAACCTTATACTATTATCACCTTGAGCTTGCTTTGCCATTTTTTGTAAACACACTGTATGTAAACTGTCTTTGTTTTCATATGAGTTCAGTAATCAACCCAGTTATCGAGTTATATTTCTAGCAGTGGTAGTTTTTTGTTTATTTCCTTAGAACAAGGAAAAACCCTTATACTATTAGACTTTTCCATTCACTGTGGCATTCTTCTCATGCAATCCTCTTTTCCATTTATCAATATTTAATTAATTTTCAGATTAATCAATTAATTAATTAAAATTAATTAATTTTCTAAATCGCTGGTATAACTTTTGTTTTTCACTCTTCATTCTTATAAAGGTATCTACTTGAACTCAGGAAAACTATCAGACCATGTATAAATATCTTTCTAAGTAAAGAAACATTTTCATATAACAATAGTTCGTTACTTTAAAATACCTGAGATTTCTTATGTCTTTATCACCTCAAGTAAAATACAACCTATTTCTTACTCCTAAGCACAGAGCTGTATTCCATTTCCCAGCCTCCTTTGCAGTTGAATGTGGCCATGTGATAAGAGTTCTAACCAATGGAATATGAGGGAACTGACTGAACCACTTCCAGCCCTGGCTGGCCAAAACTTCCCAAATTGTAATGTCCTTTTCCCATTCACTTATGCATTAAAGACTAGCACTGCAAAAGTGTAGGCCACTTAAAGTAGTGACATTAGAAATGGAGGGAAATCACCAAGTAATTTAAGAACCCCCTCTATTTACAAGCAAAAAAAAAACTATTGATGATGTTTAAATCATTATATATTTGGGGGTTATTTTAGCACGCATTATCTTAACTAATACACAACCATTACTTTAAATTAGAAAATAAAGTAAGTATCTTGCCTTGAAAACAAGAAGAAACCTCTTAAGCAATGATAGATTCCAAGTTATATATTTATTAAATTTTGATTTGGATGAATATTTCTGTTCACATATGGATATAAATGTGTGTATGAACATATATGAATTTAATATTCTATATCTGTCACATATATGACATATATATTCTGTATCATATATATAATCTACATAATATATATGTGCAATTTAATAAGATTTTTCAGCAAAAAGAAGAGACACAGAGAGAGAGAAAACAACATAGATTGAGATAAGGGGGTTCTACTAAAAATATAAGGGTCCCAGACAGAAGGAATGAAAGAATTGTTCGTGTGTTTTGTTCAGTTTTATCAGGCACTATATTAGGTTTGGGTGTTATATTATATTTTTGTCTTACAAAAATTTTTGTGGAAAAATTATACATAAATTTTACAAATAAGAAATGTGGCGTATGCTATTTTTCTTCCTAGGGTGATATCATATTTTATTAACTAAATTGTATTCAGGAATTCAATGAAGTCTGAAATTAGAAAGCTGCTTAAGTCTCAGGATGGCTAAAATTTAAACTAAAATAATGTTTAAATATTTTCATGAAACTCTGAAAGGTGAACTTTTCATAAAGTACTAGATTGAGATTCAAGTTAGCCCTTAGTTGTCAGGAACAGATCTTTTGTCTCAATTTGCCTCTGCTACTTGGGAGACCTTTATGTTTTAAAGTGCTGTCCATATGCCCCCTTTGACTAATGACTTTCAAAAAAAGTTGGACTTATTAGGATATCTATATATACATTTTCTAAATTAGAGACAGAGCAGTAATGGTCTTAAGAAAACAGCTGGCAGCAAGACTATTAGACTGTACAGAGTTAGAAAACATTTTAAGTGTAAAACATGTTCATATCTATATAAATGTCCAATAAATAATTTAAGACAACCTTGCTAACAATTTACAGTGTTGAGTCATTTAAATACAATCAGCAACCGTTGCACATATGAGCAATTTATTTCTATAGTATGTTTTTCTCAAAAAAAAAGCTATTAAATGAGGATATAATATCTCTATCTCTATCCCATGAATTATGAATGATATTTTAATCTAAGATGTTCAATACTATGAGTATAGTATTTCTAAAATTACATGCCTCTTTATAAATTATCTTATAAACTTCCATTTAAAGTAAATGGGAAATACTGAAACTTTAAAGTGACAAATTGCCATCTTCTATTGTATTAAATCAGGAATCATTTCTCTTCACTTTGAAAACAAGAAATGAATATCAAATACAAGAAAGTTATTAGTTCTCAAGTTCAAATCTAAAATAACTTTCAAAAGGACACCATAGACACATTCTTTAATATATCATTTTAACATGACTTACACTATTTCGTGAAGATAAAATTGGTTTGTTAGGTATTATCACTTTCAAAGCAAAGGGAACCATCAAGAAAACAAACAGGCAACCTACTGAATGGGAGAAGATATTTTCAAATGATGTATCTGGTAAGAGCTTAATATGTAAAATATATAAAGAACTTATAAAACTCAACACATACACATACACACACACAATCCTATTAAAAAATGAGCAGAGGACTTGAATAAACATTTTTCCAAGGAAGACATACAGATGGTCAACAGACACATGAAAACATCACATCATTCCTCATAAGGGAAATACCAATCAAACCACAATGAGATATCACTTCACACAAACCAAAATGACAGGTACCAAAAAAAAAACCCAAGAAATAATAACTATTGGCAAGGATATGGAGAGAGGAAACCTTAGTGCAGTGTTGGTGGGAATGTTAAGTTGATGTAACCACTGTGGAAAACAGTATGGAGGGTCCTCAAAAGACTGAAAATGGAAATACCATATTCAGTAATTTCACTACTGGGTATTTACCCAAAGAAAATAAAAACAATTTGAAAAGATACATGCACCCTTATATTTATTGCAGCATTATTTACAATAGCCAAGATATGGAAGCAATCCAAGAGTCCATCGATAGATGAATAAAAAAGATGGGGTGCCTGTGTGGCTCAGTTGGTTAAGCATCCAACTTCAGCTCAAGTCATGATTTCACAGCTTGTGGGGTCAAGCCTCGTGTCGGGCTCTGTGCTGACAGCTCAGAGCCTGGAGCCTGCTTTGGATTCTGTGTCTCCATCTCTCTCTGCCCCTCCCCTGTTCACATTCTGTCTCTCTCGCTCTCAAAAATAAACAAACATAAAAAATTTTTTAAAGAAAGATGTCATATTATATTTATAATAGAATATTATTCACTACAAAAAGAATGAGATCTTGCCATTTGCAACAAAACAAATGGATCTAGAGGGTATTATGCTAAGTAAAATAAGTAAGACAGAGAAAGGCAAATAACATGATTTCACTTATATTTGGAATCCAAAAAACAAAACAAACAAGGAAGAAATAGACTCTTACATACAGTGAACAAACTGGAAATTGCTAGAAGAGAGGTGGAGGGGGGAATGGGTAGAATAGGTGAAGGGGAATAAGAGGTACAAACTTCCATTTATAAAATAACTAAGTCATGGAGATGAAAAGTACAGTATACAGAATGTAGTCAATAATATTATAATAATGTTGTATGATGGCAAATGGTGACTATACTTATGGTGAGCACTGAGTAATGTATAGAATTGTCAAATCACTTAGTTGTATACCTGAAATTAACATAACATTGTGTGTCAACAATACTTCAATTTAAAAAAGTAGCTATTTGTCACTCTGCATCAAATATGACTTCAGAGAAAAACATGGGTTTATATATTTGGGTGATGCTCTCTAATACTCCTTGTATTTTCACACAAATTTGGACATATAGCAAATGCTCACATGCTAAGTCAATAGATTGGTTCTCAATGACAAGAATAATATGGACTTCTAATTTACTCATAGTAATGTTCCTGAAAATGGAAGTGAAAAATGGAATTTACAAAGCAAAACCAGAGTAAAATGCAGTATCATTGGCCATCAAGGTAAAAACTCAATGTACACTCATGCCACACAACAGTAAAAATGTAAAAAGCCTAAGCTTTTTAGTCTTACAATGTATACTTTGGGCACAATGTTTTCTTTATTTTTATATTACATTATTAGTTACAATTTGTTGCACTTATTATGAGCCAAGCACTTGGCTAAGAACTGCATCCATTATCTTCTTCAATGTTTGCAACTATCTCATAAAAGATATAAGAATATGTTCAGTTGTAAAACTTTTTATTTTTCTAAATACTTTTAATGCTTATCTTGGTCTAGGCACTATTTAAGCACTTCATAAATATGAATTCAAGCCTTATTACAACCCTCTAAGTACATGCCATTATTACTCACATCTTGCATATGGAAACTGTGGCAAAGACAGATTAAGTAATTTGCCCAAACTTGCACAGCAATTAACTGGTGGAATAGAGGTTCGAATCTAGGCACTCTGGCTTTACACTAGAGATTAGAGTGGTTAAAACAGTTATCTAAGAGTAAACAGCTAATAATTGATAAGAAAGAGATATTAATGTGATATCTACTTATAAAATTATACATATATACCCAGGCAAGAGAGTCTTTTGCCCTGACTCCTAAACTTTTGAGGATGGGGGGGGGGGGGGGAGGGGGGGGGGCGGTGCTCCTTCAGCTGTGCTCCTTTCCATGAAGAAAGGAATACACAAGGTGGAGAGGATATACATCCTAGGAGCCCTTCCAAACCCTCTCTGAACCCTCATACTTGTACTTGAGACTTCAGTGCCCTGTACACAAGGCTCTTGGCTGCTTCCATAGCCTGCTCAAGCCTTTTCTTCAGCAACACTTCCAGTGTGTCCAACATTAGGCCCAAGAAATTACCAAGGGTAGCTTTTGACGCATTGTAAACTGAAATTAGATGTGCAGTCTGAGTGCTCGACAAGTGTGCTGTTAAGGCCAACCCTTGGTACAGGATGGAGCAGGGAATTAAGAAGAAATGGGTAGACCATTTTCTAGCCTATGCCACCATGGTTTCCAAATTTTCTAAATCAAAACCTCGATATCCAGGTCATTATGAAGGTGTATTTGTCAAGGTAGAAGGAAAGAAAGTATTTTATTTATTTTTTAACTCTTGTATCCTAGAAATATTTCCAGAAAAAACACATCCTTATTCTTTATGATATTCTACATCTTCAAATCTAGTAGAAAATGTGTGGATAAAAATGGAAGAGCACACAACCTTATTATTAACGTGGTGAAGTGAAAAAGTGTTTCCCCTTTTCCCCTCAACTCTATTTTATTAATGTTTCATTTGACAAATCACTCATAAATTAATGATCTGCAGGGGAGTCCTAAATCTGAGAATGGAAATATAATGCCATGATATGAAGAATGATGAAGCAATTCTTAAATTATTTAGCTGGTAATGCATCTAAAAACAGTACACTAAAATGTAATCAACTTCATGTTTCCCAGCCTTTCATCAGCTACCACCATTTTCTCAAATTCTTTGTCAAATGTAAGTAAACACATTGATTTCAAGGTTCTTGAAACCTTTGAAAATCTTTGTAGATTTTTAATCTTGATGGTGAATTTATTGCTGTTGAAATACCCTCCATATATAATTTGCTTTCACCATACTTTATAAAAGGAAGCAAAAATTGGTTCCTTGTTTTTCCTTCAGGTTAGCTATCTCTCATACAGTGTCTTATACTGAAGAAATAGTTGATCCAAAAATGCTTTTGATTTCAAACTAAACACAAATATAAAAACTTAACATTCGATTAACTTTGGCATTAGTAGGAATACTTGAAGAACTAAAAACAAACATACTATACTAAGACTAATGCGAAAGAATAAGAAAGAAGAGATAATCATAAAAGGTCAACATTTCTTCTCAAAAGTAAAATGTTCGATTCAAAAAATAATCATTTTTTATTAAAAGTAAAAATATTTCTATTTTGAAAATTCAGCTCTGCAAATCTTAGTCATACATGAGTATAAACAATGTGCGAGACTGTACAGAGCCAATCAGTAAATGAACTTTATATACTTCAGGAAATAACACAGTTAATACAGAAGTTTCGAAACTTTCTGTATTCTATTTAAAAAAAAAGTTTTCTATGTGATTATTTTGAATAGCTTTTTTATTACAGGATCATTATTTTATGATGATGAAATGAAAACACTAATGATATATAGCTAGCTCTCTTTAAAACATCCCTAATTCTATAGGAAGAAGCCAAACTGGAATGCCTAATCAGATTTCCACTTTGCCCTTAAATTCTGCTTTTTCAGCATGTCACTGTTAACGTGGTTCATTCAGTTCAGCTGTATAGTTAGAGACCAAGGCACTGCTGTGGAAGTGCCTTTGGCTTCCTAAATCTTAGTCTTTAAACTCATCCTTTTCTGGGACAATGAACATTAAATGCCATTTGGCATTGAAAATAAAAATGAAGGAGATAACCAGCAAACTGCCTCCACAGCAAGAATCTGTAGGGGAAAGGAGAAATGGAGCTTACGATTTCATGGTTTGTCCATATAGTCCCAGGAATCAGGATGTTTAGACAAATGAAAGATTATATGGATTTTTGATTTTAGGTCAAGTAACAGCAAAACAAAAACAAACAAAAAACAAAACAAAAGAAAAACCCAAACCCAAAAAACAACCAAACCAAAAACAAAATAAAACCATGCACCGTGGTCCACTAGAGACCTGCATTCTGTTACTCAAAGAAACATTTAGGCAAACAGATGGCTGTAGAATTTCAGCATAGATTTCAAAAAGTATTCTTATATGTATTGTATTATGCTGTAAACTGTGATTGCACAATGCCAGAAAAGTATAATATTGCAACAAATGTTCTATTTGTTGGATAAAACGTTTGAGTAACTTCTTCCCTCTACCCTCACACCCGGCCCTGGGCCTCCTACACACACTAAATCAAGGAATCTGAGAACTTGTGAGTCTTATCACACCAACCTCTAGCCGATGTGGCTAAATGCTAATCAAAAAACCATTTTAGAAAACTTTGTGTTCTGTGGTCAAAATCACTTTTCTTTCACTGTGAGATCTTACACTTTGTCGTAGCATTAAATACACACTGATGGCAACATTCAAAGGGCCTATTTATATACTTGGAGAGGAGGAATAGTTGACGGTGTCATGACACTTTTTCCATCATTTTTGTCAAAAAATCATTTAAGATTTTTAGCTTCGAAAAAAGCTTTGAGCCCATGTTGGGATTTGCTAAATCTGATTCTAAAGAGAAAAACGAAAGAAGAGTGAAATTCAGGCATGCTTCAAAGAGCTGTTTATTTAGAATAGAAATGGGGGGAGAATGGAAAGCAAAGCAACACATTTCAAGAACCTGCAAATCTTTTATCTTTGCTATGCCTACTTAATCTGTCCTTTGTATTTGGCTAATTCACGCTGATGATAGAATACTGATGACTGTTAATGTCTTATACATATCTGCAACAGTCAACAATTGACACAAGAGTAAATATTCTATGAGAACATAGCCGAGTAGAGATTCTATCTGTACTGCGAATGTGTATGGCGATCTAAATGCTGGATACTGGAGATGTAATAAGTGGAACATTAACTCCTACCTTTTGAGGAGCTGATGACTTATACTTTTGTAATTGCTGTTATGATAGATAAGCAAATATGAGACACAAAATATTACCACCAAATCATGTGGGCTATGTTGTATAGGAAAAATTCAGATTAGGTTACAGTGGACTGGGCCCACTGATGTCAGGAATTTTGTAAAATTGGGCACCTGGGTGGCTCAGTTGGTTAAATGTCCAACTTTGGCTCAGGTCATGATCTCAGGGTTCATGAGTTTGAGCCCTGCATCAGGCTCATTGCTATCAGCTCAGAACCTGCTTAGGATTCTCTGTGCCCCTCTCTCTGCCTGTCCCCTGCTCATGATCTCTCTCTCTAAAATGGGTAAACATTAAAAAAAAAAAGGATTTTGTATAATTATGTCCAATAAAGTTATCAATGTTACATACTTTCCACCATCAGTATGCCAACTGAGAGTATCAATACCTACTTTGGGGTTAGTTTGATATTGACATCAAGATTATAAAATTGGAAGGTAGGTTTCATTCATATATCTTATATTTCTAATTCATCGACAGTAATCCTGATACCTTCACCATTGGTTCCAGGGTTCCTGAATCTAAATGGTCCTTAATGTCTCATACTGTTGATTTTCTTTTTAAGTTTATTTTTTTTTTTGAGAGAGAAAGGGGAGAGGGACAGAGAGACTGAGAGAGAGAGAGAGAGAGAGAGAGAGAGAGAGAGAAAGAGAGACTCCCAAACAAGCCCTGCATGGTCAACACTGAGCCCAAAGTGGGGCTCCATCTCATGAACTGTGAGATCATGACTTGAGCTGAAATCAAGAGACAGATGTTTCACCAATTGAGCCACCAGGCACCCCTCATCTTGTTAATGTTAATAATAATTACCAGAATAGCATTTGTTTGTACTGTATCATACACTAATCTCAGCATTTTTCATACATTAAACTATTACATCTGTAAAATAACCATATGAAGTAGGGAGTAAAATTATTATCTTTTCATAGATGAGATATATGTTTTGGGAGTAATCAATATTCAATTAGTTAATTAATTCAAAAACAATTTATTGAGTACTCTGTTCTAGGCATTAAAATGGGCATGAGGGTACAACCTCCCCAAAACCCCATTCTCTTCTTTCACAGAGTTTATAATCCAATAGTGGAGCAGTTACATTTCCCACAGCTATAATAAAATAGCTTCCTAATAAATGTATGTAGAGAATGTCTTTAAGGTCACAAAAGAGGGCCATCTAAAATGTCAGGAAGGGTCTTGAAACATGTCCTAATTTAGACATCCTTAATTAACAGTTATATAGAAACATGTCTGTGTGGGGAAGTGAAAGTCATTCTAGGAAAAAGGAACAGTATCCATGAATATAACTTGATTGTATGAAAACAGTCACTCTGTATGTAGTCATTTGTACTTTCGATAAATTGGGGATTTTAATCCCATGCTCTGCGAGGATGATAGAAGAAGAGGATTCTTAACCAGTGAGAAAGCCCAGCCAAATGCCCAGCAGCCAAATTCAAGGGATTATGTGTCCTATTTAAATTCACATCGTATCTCATAATGTGATAAAAACTGTTTCTGTTTATTAAAAATATGTAAAAGTTAAGAGTGTAACTAAACTTGATGTGAGCATATAATTAGGATATTTGATGGTGGGTGGGGTGAGATCCTAAAGAAACTGGAAATGTTACATAATTTCTCAGTCATGAAGGTCTTGCAAAATACAGTTCTCCAAACTGTTAACTTTGTGGTTCAATCTAGCTCTGTGTTAAGTATATGTGATTTCCCCCTAATTGCTTCTTGCTGCTAGAATTGCTCAAATATGGCACTGCAGTTTAACAGACGAAAGATATTATCTTGAATAGCAATTTATATACCTTATTTTTATATTTTAATCACTCCATGATCCAAAATTGTCTCATACTGAGTACTCCAAGTAAGCAGGATAGCATAGCATTTAGAGAACTAACTCTTGAGCCAGGCAGACTTAGACTTCTCTGATGTTGGCAGTACAGGTAATCCCAACAAAGCCTTACTTTGCAGGAACTAATCACCAAAATCTTGCCATTTAGTTTTCTCAGGGCTGGAGGTTAGTTACCAGTTTTAATATTTTAGGTTTTTGCCAGTCATCAGTTCTTTGTAATTATTACTACAGGAAAAACATTTCAAACCTAATCATATGGAACCTTTGAATTCTTCTCACTGAATTAGGAAACAGAAGGCAGCCCCCTTGTTTTCCTCTCTCTATAGAGACTTACAGCACAGAAACATATCTTTAAATAAATCTCCATCCCAGTATGATTTTCTATTCTCTTGATCCATTTATATTCTAGAAG